>NW_007844889.1:0-691 GCF_000696425.1 Galeopterus variegatus
AAAAAAAAAAAAAAGCCTCTAGGAAAGACAAATGTAATCCTGTTTGATTAGTAAACCCAGGCAAAGATGTATGCTGATAAGAACATTTTTATACATTCAGATTAGCAAATGGGCGTCCATTTGTCAGAGCAGATAACACAAAGCCCAGTCTGAGCCTCAGCTATTTTTCCCAAATAAATATTTATGGTTTTCCAGCCCAAAACTTGGTGTATTAAATTTATACCCTTATCAGATAATGTTAACTAGGGCCTTTGAGATATTGGGCATAGGTCCCCTTTCACTAGTCATCCTGGGTTGCAAGTATCCACATGGCATTTACAGCCATGTGGAATCCCGAGAGGCCATGTCTAGCTTAAGGCAGAGGGCAGCACTCACAAAGATAATGCCTAAAAGATATTGTTTCTCCCAGCATGGCCAGAAGGCAGAGCTAAGATAAGGAGGAGACATATTGGGCTTTTGTCCTGCAGCTGATGGCCCATGTGCTGTGGACACATTATGTCCTCTGATCTCACCATGGCCCTCTGTTTAGTGTCCAGAATTTAGAGCCTTAAAACCAAACAAACTAACAACAAGACATGTGTAGGGCATTGGGAGAAGCCCAGAAGCCTGTTCTCGTACAGCTTTTAGTCTTTAAACAAACTAAACAAGTATTAAACATACCACAAAATGTGTTGACTTAAAGACAAATTTA
>NW_007844890.1:0-691 GCF_000696425.1 Galeopterus variegatus
TGGGGGTGCTGCAGCATTCTTTATTGGCAGGTTGTGTGTGGTTGGAGTTAGTGCGCCTGCGCAGCTCTGCAATTTGGCTGACGTTTTATTGCCTCTGGTGTCCGCCACTACGTGCAGCCATGCTCTCCAACCTACAGCTTCCAAGGACCTATTTGCCAGTTACCTAGCTCACAGACCTGCATGTGAGGGGTCTGGGGACCCAGTCTGGCATGTGAACGGTTTGTGACCCAGTCTGTGAATGGGCTTGAGGGGTCTGGGAGCTCCAGATCCAGCCCTAACTCAACAGTTGGCCCAGTCGGGGCAGGATTAGGGGCAGGTAAAAGAGCTCGACCTAGTTGTACAGCTTTACAAACAGGGAGCTATGTCATAACCAAAGGAGAATGACCACTGGTGGTGTGTGTGTGTGTGTGTGTGTGTGTGTGTGTGTGTGTGTGTGTGTGTGTGTGTGTGTGTGTGTGTGTGTTTCCTGAGGCCCAGGCCCTGGGTGTATGGTTCAGCTTCTCTTTTCTCCCAGGGCCTCATTAACTCTCCCTACATTTCTTCATCTCTCTGGGACTCTTCCTCCACTGGCTTCCTCCAGCTGTTCCTCCATAGACACTTTCCTTTCATTTTTCCGTGCAAAGCAGTTCTACTCAGACTTCTTTCTGATGTCCTGGGGGCAGATCATTTCATCTGCAAATAGCCCATCATC
>NW_007844891.1:0-691 GCF_000696425.1 Galeopterus variegatus
AAAAAAAAATTTTTTTTTGTATGTTAAAACATAAATCGTTCATTGAATACAAATTACTAGGTGTTAGAAATCAAATTCTCCTGATAGAATTTAACTTAACAGAGTTAGAATTTTGTTTTTATTTATATTTTGTAAGTGTTATTTTGGTTTTAAAATAGGATTAGAAGTCTGATAAACTTATATATATGTTATTTTATTCATTTATTTTACTTATATTAGATAATATAGTAATAATTGTTACTACGTGTATGCGTTACGTTTTTCAAGGCAATTCCTTATACCTTCTTTCATGAGTAATAACTAACATGGAAATAAGTACTCTAAAATCATTTATAGTGATGGTACTAGTTTTTAAAATAACCAGCAGTATTGAAGTTATTGCCAGAGGGTTTGATACAGCTCGTAGTCAAACTGATAAGCACAGTTGAGCCTACAGTATAATAAACTATCATACAGAAAGGTACATCATAAATGGGTTTTATATTTCTCCAGATAAAAATGCTTTTATATATATATATAAATATAGCTGCATTAGAATGCTTCTCTCAAGTTGCAGGAAAAAAAAAACATGACTGATTCGTAGGAACAAAATTAAGGGTGGTAATGGAATTTTTTTAAAAGGGAAAAAAAAAAATTACAGCAGTGTGGGTTTGATGATTTAGAAGGGTAGAGAAGTGCTGTATTTCAGGTA
>NW_007844892.1:0-691 GCF_000696425.1 Galeopterus variegatus
CATCTGCAGGGGCTGAGGGGGCCTGCAGTGAGTGGGTCCATTTTTTATTTTATTTTATTTTATTTTCTATATTTTATTTTATTAATATACATATATTTTTACATTCTTTTTTTTGTTTTTCCTTTTTGTCTTTTTTCGTGACCGGTAACGGGATCGCAACCCTCAGTGTCGCGCCCGCACCGCGCTCAACCAGTGAGCAGACTGGTCTCTATATGGGATGCGAACCCTCGGCGGGAGCGCCACCACGCTCCCAAGCGCCGCACTCTACCGAGTGCGCTACCGGGCCGGCCCTATATTTTTACATTCTACAATGTTGCTGCAGAGCAGTTGGGAGGGAGGGAGAGGGGAAAAGGGAAGAAAATGGGATGGAAGCAGGAGAAAGAAGGAGTAGGGGCAGGATTGAGGCCTGTGACGCCCCCACATTCCTATGGGGGAGACCAGGGGACTTCCATTGGTGACTTGGTCATTGTGGGGCTGGCTGCAGATGTCAGGGGGGTGTGGCAAAAGCCCTCAGCTCCTACCTCCCCAGCATGGGAATCTGCGGCCTTTCTTGCTGTGCCTTGGTGGTCATCGCTGGGCTGGCTGCGGGTGCATGGGGGTTGTGTGGCCAAGGCCCTTGCGCCCCCCCATCCTGGATCAGGAGAGCCCAGGGCACTTTCTATGCTGGCTCAGTGGTCATCCCTGGACTGGT
>NW_007844893.1:0-691 GCF_000696425.1 Galeopterus variegatus
CTCACCTTATGCCTCAGTTTCCTCATCTGAAAAATGAGGAAGTAACAGAACCTGTCTCACAGGGCCCTGGAACAGTGCCTGGCACCTGACAGTTTTGCTGTCATTGTCATCATCGTCTTGCAAAGCTGCAGTGAAAAGCAAAGGAGACGGCCCGTGAGGTGAGGCACCCGGGGCCCAGGAGCCCTGGCACTCCTCAGCGGGGTGGCACCTGGCTTCCTTCCGAGCCCACAGCTCGCCCCAGCCTCTGTGGGTGGACCGGGCACGGCGGCAGCAGCGGCGGCAGCGGGCCCTGCTCTGTTTACCTTGGTTGGCTTGGAGCGCGGCGTGCAGGGGTGGGCTGGAGTGGGCTGCTGGGCACCGTGCTGCTTTGGGAGGGGTGAGGCCCGGGTTATAACCTTGGCACTTAAAAGGAATTGCGTTCTGTGCCAGGAGCATGGCAAAGGCTTGCAGCCTTATTTGGTCTGGAAATTTCTTTGCTTGGAGCAAAAGTGGAGCGGGTGAGCAGAGCTCTCCTGTGGGCGGGCGGATAGGTGGCCAATCCCGGGGTGGGCTGTCCAGTCTGTGAATTATTTCGTCCTCTCCCTTCTCTCCCTGTCTCCGCTATACCGCCCCGCCCTCAACTGCCACTGGGTTATTCTGTTGTGCAGCTTTATCAGGGTGTGGTTATCACCCCATAAAATTCACCCACTTT
>NW_007844894.1:0-691 GCF_000696425.1 Galeopterus variegatus
AAAATGTCCAGGCTCAGAGGCCTTCAGTGACTCCCAGTGGAAAGGATTTTGTCTAAACCCCCCGACTTCCCTGGCTTTGCTTCTCAGGCCCTGCCCACCTTGCTTACTTCTTTCTGCGCCCCTGACCCTACACCCTCTCAAACTCCTCAGTCTCTAAGCTCCACCCCCACAGATGGTCTTCGGGTCCCTGAGAGGGGCAGGCTCTCCTGTTCTTTCCTCTGCCCAGGTACCTGGCTAATTCCATCCCACCTTTCTCTAACTTCAGTTCTTCTCAGAACTTCCCCCTGAGCCCTCCCACTTCACTGCGTAATGTCTCCTCTTGTCTCTGCCCTGGGCTTCTTAACACCCCAGCTCCCCAGTCTCTGCACCCACACACTTTACCATGTTGGCTCAATGGTCTGTCGTCCCCATCGTCCCTTAGGCTCCAAGCGGGCAGAGTGGCAGCTCTCTGGCTCGCTGTCCCCCAGAGCTGGCTACAATGCCTGGCACACAGTGGGCACTTTCTAAGGTATGGGTAAATCAATGGGATCTTGCTCTAGGCTCCCAGCTTGTGACCTCACACTAAAATTCAGGTATAGGTTGGCCTGGAGGGAAATGCCTCTGAGTTCAGCTTTTAGACAAGGCTTGGTGGCTGAGGAATATTGGAGTCAGGTCCTGGGGAATGTGTATAATATTGACAGGCTGAGCTAGT
>NW_007844895.1:0-691 GCF_000696425.1 Galeopterus variegatus
CTTCTTAAACTGGTCTGTGAAATGAGAGAAGATGGACTCAAAGATGGATCCTATGAATTCCGCATAAAATTCTGTCATTTGGCACTAGGAGTTTGTGACATTCATTTATTTTGACTACTCAAGACCTTTCAAACTTATTTCTGGGTCTCAGAGAACTTTACAGAGATGGGTTTACCAGAAAATTTAAAAATTTCTTGTAGATTAATGAACACATTTGAGATTTCTACCTATAAACTTTCACCATGACATGATTTAATAAATCACCCTTATTCTTCATAAATTTGTGGTGGCGGTGATGAGAAAGCTGAGACTTATTTTAGTAAAGATCCTCTGCAGGAGACAAAAAAAAAATTAACTTGGGCTTGGATGCTCTTATTTCTATTGGTGCGAAACCTTCCTCCGTGTGATTCAGAGACCCAGGTTCTTTCCATCTTGTGCCTGTGTCATCCTCTGTGGCATCAGAACCCCCTGCTTTGAGCCAGCAGAAGGGGGATGATAGGAGAATAGAACGTCCCACCCACTTCTTAAAAGTCCTGACCAGAAATGATACAGATCGCTTCTGCTATTACACTGTTGACAAGAACAAGCCACACCATCCCACCTCGCATGATGAAGGACTCTGGAAATATGGTCCCCCAGCCACAGTCCCACACTAGGACAGCACCAACTTCTAGTGCATAACCAGTCATCT
>NW_007844896.1:0-691 GCF_000696425.1 Galeopterus variegatus
GTTTTCTTTGGAGAGTGAGAATTTGGGGTGATTTCAGATTGGGGTGAGGGAGAAGCCTTTAGTTTTGATTTTATACATGTGTGCAATTAAATTATTTTTATAGTGGGCAATTACCACTTTTATAATAAAATATTTTTACTAAAAACTAACAGACAAAGCAAAGAAAGAAAGGGAAGGGAGAGCCAAAGGAAAGACAGAGGGAAGAAAAGAAAAAAGGAAAGAAGAAAGGAAGGGAGGGAAGGACAGAGAAACTAAAGCAAAAGGAAATTAAGAGAGAGCGAGAGCAAAATGAAATTAGGAGAAGGAACTACTGGGAATGTAGAGCAGGAGGTCAACTTTGCGTGATGAGGAACAGCCTCACGGTGACCACAGGACAACTACTCGAGGCACAGATTTCCTGGGCCTGTGGCAATAGCTCCCAAACATTGCCATGCATTAGAATCACTTAGAAAGATTTAAAAATTCCTGATGCCCAGGTTGCACTTTGATGAAATCAGAATGTCTGGAGTGGGAGGCAGGCACCAGTGTTTTTGAACGATCCCCAGGTGGTTCCACTGTGCAGCAGTTTGGGAACAGAAATTTCTCCTGGGGGCTTGCACAAAGGGCACACGTTGTGCAGCAGGCATCCCTTCCACAGTGGCCCCACTAGACAGAGTTGGCAGAAACCCTGCCCCACCCAAGCTGGCACCAT
>NW_007844897.1:0-691 GCF_000696425.1 Galeopterus variegatus
TTTTAATTCCTTGAGACATCCCATGCCTACAGATAAGAAGGGAGAACACTATTACAGACTTTAATGAGGAGACTGAGGACTAACATGGAGCTATTTTCACTTTACCAAAGGAAATAGTAGCCAGGAGAAGCTCAAGCTGAGCTGGAGGCCGAGTTGTTTGAGGTTCTCCCTACTTCTTGGAACTAGGTAAGTTATTTTTCTCTTTCACTATGATTTGGGTCCTGGGATCCCTGTCAAGTTCACTTCTGTTCTTTGCAGAAATCTTGAGTATGTGGGTCACTATCAGGAAACAGTGTGAAAAAGGGGAGATATTGTATAGCCAGCACTTTTCACATATATTATATGTTTAACTTCTACATCAACATGTAAGGCAGATATTATATTCTCCATTTTTCTAAATGTCAGAATATTAGAGAAGATTAATAATTTGTCTAGGATTACTCGATAAGTGTGAGATGGGTATTCAAACGGAGGCCATACTCTTTCCTGTTCCATTCAAATCTTCCCACCACCCCTTCCTTGTTATCTGTTCTCCTCTTTAACTTTCTCTCCCTCATGGCCCTAGAACTATCCCGCTGCCCCAACTGCCAGCAACATTTCCCACTGCCATATCAGTCCAAGGCCTGTTCGTCACCTTCTCCCTGAATCAAAGGGGACTTTCCTTGTGTCCCACTCCTTCAGGGCTAGATTA
>NW_007844898.1:0-691 GCF_000696425.1 Galeopterus variegatus
TTGTTTGCCCAGGTTATTTCAAAAAAGACCATCTTTGAGATCTGAAATTCTTTCTTCTGATGGCTCTAGCCTGCTGCTTAAGCTCTCTGTCATGCTTTTTGTTTCAATAAGTGAACCTTTCGGGCCGGCCCGGTGGCGCACTGGATAGTGCGCCGCTTGGGAAGCGCGGCGGCGCTCCCGTCCGAGGGTTCGGATCCCACATACAGACCGGCTCCCGCTCACTGGCTGAGCGAGGCGCGGGAGCAACACCGAGGGTTGCAGTCCTGTTGCCGGTCCCTGGTCCGGTACGGGAGCAACACTGAGGGTTGCGATCCGTTGCCGGACATGGAAAAAAAGACAAAAAAAAAAAAAAAATAAGTGAACCTTTCATTTCAAGAGTTCTGATACATTCTTTTTTTTTTTTTCTTTTAAGATGACCAGTAAGGGGGTCCTAACCTTTGCCTTGGTATTAATTCTCTTTTAAGGTATTAATCTCTTTGTAAATTTCCTCCTTCATATTCTGGATATTTTTTCTGGTTTCCTTGTGTTCAATTCAGTCTTTTTTTATTTCTTCAAGTTTTCTTAAGATCATTGCTTGGAATTCTTTTTCCGACATTTCAAGGATACCCTGTTCTATGGGGTCTGATCATCTGTATTCCTTTGGTGGTGTCATATCTTCTCGTTTGTTTGTAGTTCTAGTATTTTTCATTGA
>NW_007844899.1:0-691 GCF_000696425.1 Galeopterus variegatus
TGACAGTTTGAAAATCAAGGGTGATGACCACCAGGATGGCCTCCTGGGACACGTTCCATCTATCTGTTTCCTTGTTGGCCTTTCTATGTCCTTCAGAGCAGTGCTTCTTAATCATGGGTGTCTTAAAAATCTCCCATGGAGCTCCTTTCCCCCAAATTGACATGCAGGGACTCTCAATCTGGGGTCTGAGATGGGGACTGGCTGTGACAATTTTGAAATTCTCCCTGCTTGATTCAAATGCATGAGACCATGATCCTCAAACCTGTTTTTTCTGCACAAAATTCAGTAGCTGGGAGTCAGGGCTGACTAGTCTGAGATCTGGCAGGGCTGGGCTGGGTGCATGGCAGCCCCCTCTCTCACCCCAATACCCCTAACTGGGGCTCCTGCTTCTCTCCAGGTTCCACTTGAGCCTGCTCCATTCATCCTGACGGGATCATTTCTGCCATCCCCCCTTTGCTTTCGACATTCTTTTCGACATTCTTTTCGACATTCTACTGCTCTCCCTCCTGCAGGAAGCCTCCTCTTGTCCCTCCATCCTAATCTGGTGACTTCCTGCTTCACTCACACACTGTGCTCCTGGGTCGACATTCACTACATCCTGCTTCTCAGCTTCAAGTCAGGTGACTGCTGCCTGTTTCCGTTTCTTAGAACACCTAGCCAAATGTGACATTTACTGAGCAAATGAAATAAG
>NW_007844900.1:0-691 GCF_000696425.1 Galeopterus variegatus
ACTTGTTGTAGTTTTCAGACTGTCAGCTTTTGAACAACCTGTAATTCTCTCCATTTTGTCTTTGCAGATGCCACAATTCCTAACACACTTACATGCACTATAATGATTTCCAGCAAATAATTTTGAAATGAACCGAACTTACCCATGACTCTCACCAACTGCTGCATTATAGTCTTTTTTTCAAAACTCTAGGTGTGAGCTAGATACTATGGGATGAGAAAATAGACACTGAAAACGGAGGTAGAGGATAGTGGGACATGTTTGGTTTCTTTATATATATAACATATATAATGCTATTTAGATAATGAGAGTGTTCAAATTAGAACTGTAGTGCTCAGATTCCAAAAAGAAGCATACTCAAGGAAAACTTCCAAGCTCAGTATAAAAAGGCATGGGTTTGAGTCATTTTCTAAACGTGATTACAAGTCTCTCTCAGTTTTATCATTGGAAAATAAAGACTGAACTAGATGATCTCAGAATCTTTTTCTGTCAAAGTACTTATGATGCTGTTAGTGTAGCCCTACCTAATTTTATTGTGCTGAATTTTTTTCATTTTTCATAATTTTATAATTAAAAAATAAGTTCCTCCGTTACTTGAAAAATGGTAGGCAGTGGTAAATGATATTTAATAATCACACCGAGCAAATAATGAGTATTAGTTTCTCATTCAGTGTGTACCTATTTAAAATCC
>NW_007844901.1:0-691 GCF_000696425.1 Galeopterus variegatus
GACCAAAAAAAGAAAAGTGAACCAAATAGATTACAAACTATAAAGTAAATTGAAAAAAAAAATCATAAATATCAATAAAAATTTGGCCTGAGGTAGTTTTAAAGAAAGTTCTTACAATCTTCAGTTTACAATTCTTGAATTTAAAAGTTATTTCAGTTATACCTATTACAGCCTCTGTGAGAATAGGAAAAGGTGAAAGGCCATGAGCTACCCCAGGACCACTTGCACAGTAGGACCATCTTTACCTCTCTGACCACCTGCACTACCCCATCGATGCAAAGATAGAGAAATTACTGTTAGGGTCTGGGAAGGACAGATCATATTTTTAGGGCAGATTAAGAATGAAAATAACTTGAAAATGAAGTAGACATATACTATCTCCCTATTATTTTCAAAATTATGAAAAAAAGCTAACAAATTTCAAATGGTGTTGAACAAGGGCAATATTAAATACACATAAGAAACTTTACAACCCTCCAAATATGTATATCCGTTAAAAATCATGTAGTTACATTAAGATACATTATCAAGTACAAAATCTGACCTACTAAACCCAAAATAAAAAAAATTAAAACAATTTTAAATAGATAGGAAGCTATATGTTTTCTTAAGATCTATGCCTAAAATACTAAAACATTAATTGTAAAAAGGTAAATAAGTTTTATGAGGCACATGTGAGTGATGCTAAAGC
>NW_007844902.1:0-691 GCF_000696425.1 Galeopterus variegatus
TCAGAGGCAGAAATCAGATGGTTCTGATGTTTACAGGTTGAGCACTTAGGTAATAGTAGATTTGATGAGGAAAGAGAAACCACTCAGTTCTGGATTTGGAGAACTAGAGAAGCACGTGGGACATCCTGGTGGAGATGTCTAGCAAACCGCTAGACATGTGGACTGTGGCCGTGAGAGAGGTCTAGGTCCAAGACTACCTCAGAAATGGATGAATGCAGCCCAGGAAGGCAGCTGTGGGGACCCTCACTGGAAGGGGTGGGCAGTGGGCAGCCCGTGCAAAAGGCAAGGAAGGAAACCACCCTGAGGAGGATCCTAGAAGCCCAGATGGGGATTGTAGTAAGAATCTGGATGCCAAGTGTGCGGAGAGATTTCGTAGGAACAGAGGAGTTTTGCACGGCTGGATTTGGTCAAGGGTGTCATTGATTTGGGGCAGAGCAGTTTCAGAAGATGGTAGCCGGAGGCCACGGTAGTGGGTTGAGGAGGGAATAGTGGTCAGACGTGAGCATGTGTTGATGCTCTGAGAGACAAAGAAGGTGGTAGCTCGTGGTAGAGACCTGAGCATGCTCACAGGCCGAAGGAAGAATGAGGTAGTGTCCCGACTTGCTTAAGTGGATATTCCTTCCTGAAATTCAGTGTGTGTGTGTATTTGCCTATATGAAGTATTTCAAAAATTTCATGGAAAAATGGAATT
>NW_007844903.1:0-691 GCF_000696425.1 Galeopterus variegatus
TATCAGACTGGACCCCATAAATGTGCACAATTACAATGTGTCAATTAAAATTTTTTTAAAAAGAAAGAAAATTAGATCCCCAAAGTGAATATTATGTTCTCCTTCTTAAGTTGAGCGGTGGGTTCACCAGTGCTCATTTATTGGTATGCGTTGTAATTAACATGCATAATATATATTCTTTGTATATTTTCAAGTGTTATAAAATTTTTCTGCCAAATATTTTATAAGAAAAAATGATTCTGTTAACTTCCAAAAAAAGAGAGAGCAGTAATAGGGAGACAAGTTAGAGGTCACTGCAGACACCTGGGGTCAGATACTTTCAGGTCATTCATCCACCAAAAGATGAAGGGTCCCACTGTGCACCACTCTTCTGTGTTCTGGGGAGACTGTGAAAAATCGAGCAGACCTATTAAACCTGTCCTTGTATACGTTCAACAAGTACTGGCTGCCTTCCACATGCAGGGCACTGGAGTTGAGAGGGGAACGAGCTAGATGTGGGGGCACGTTCTATTGGAACAATGTTAATCCACCTGATTATCTCTGGCTCTGTGATGGATCAATCAATAAATGGCATTTAGGAAGCCAAGCAGTTGGAGTAACAGCAATTTAGAATTTCATCTCCTGATATATACCAAAGTAAATTCCAGCTAGATTAAACAGTGAAAAAAAACCTGGAAAAAAAATATATGGC
>NW_007844904.1:0-691 GCF_000696425.1 Galeopterus variegatus
TGCATTTGTTTAAAATTTAAAAAGATATAAAATGCTTATGTATGCATAGAATATTTTAGGGGCACTATTCGAGAAACACGAAAGAGTGCCTCTGGGGAGGAGATTGAGAATACACCTAGTTTCCATCATAGATCTTTTGGTATTCTTTGCTTTTGTTTGTTTTACTGCCTCCAAACAAACAAACAAACCAGAGAATATGACCTGATTTTTTCTTGTGACTTTTTTTCATCTCAAATCACTTTGTTTTAACTTGCCATTAAGTGGGCTGGCCAGTTAGCTCAGTTGGTTACAGTACCACCTTGCAAACGGAAGTTAAGGGTTCAGATCCCCGTAACAGCCAGACACACACACACAAAATTAACTTGCCATTAGATGGATTATTATTATTATTATTTTTTTTTTTGCAACTGGCCAATAAGGGAATCTGATCCTTTAACTTTGGTATTATGAACACCATGCTCTAACCAACTGAGACAACTGGCTAGCCTAAATGGATTATTATATACTGTCTTAGTCTATTCAGGCTGCTCTAACAGAATACCGTAGACTGGGTGGCTTATAAACAACAGAAATTTATTTTTCACAGTTCCAGAGGCTGCAAAGTTCAACATCAAGACACTGGCAGATTTAGTGTCTGGTGGGGACCTGCTTCCTGGTTCACAAATGGCTGTCTTCTCACTGTAACCTCACA
>NW_007844905.1:0-691 GCF_000696425.1 Galeopterus variegatus
TTATCAGGAAGTGGCCACTGCTCTACCCAAACTGGGGGCCCATTTACCCAATGGATGGGGGACACCAGGGGAGCAGTGGCCTCTAGGATTGGGGGTGACCGGCCATTTGTTTATGAGGGGTTTCCAGGAACTTGACCCTGGGGAGAGGCAGATGGTTTCTTAGGTCCTGAAAAGTGGGGTCCCCCCTATAGTTTGGAAAACAGGGGAGATTAAACTGTTGCTGATACTCCTCCTCATCTAGGATATATTCATAAAGGGCCTTACAGTTCAACATTTTCTTGTTTATAATTGGAGGATATCTTATAAAAACGTAACTTGATATTATTATATCTTTTATTACATAAAATTAAAATATTTTACCTTATATGTCATCATAAAGTCCTTATAAGAGAAAAATTTTACAATAAAAAACTTGAAGTTTAGGAAGATTTTTATTTAAAGTTTAACATGTTATATTTTATATACTCTAAAATATTTCTTTTGTAGTAATCTAGAAGCTGATTACTAATACTACACATGGGCTAACAAACCAAATGTAAAGGTGTTATTTTCAAGGACTTGGAAATAGAAACCACATGGCTACAGTTCCATAACACACATATCAAAATTGCTTAAAATATATAAATGACCAATTTTGAGCATTGCTATGCCAAATATTCTTAAAACCCTGTTTAATGTAGTCATTTTGAGT
>NW_007844906.1:0-691 GCF_000696425.1 Galeopterus variegatus
CCAGTCTCCTCTGAGTGGTCTTGCACTGATCTGCAGGTGGATCAGTTGTCCTTGCTGTGTCCCAGTGTTCTCCCCAACCATCTCTCCCACTGCCAGTGCCCCAAACACTTCCCATGGGATGGGCCCTCCACCGGTCCCTTGCAATGACTCACCGGCCTCTAAATGGCTCCTTGTTTTTCAACTGTTCTGGCTCCTCACTATTGTGTGGGTCCACAGGAACCCTATTAGTGGTCTTGCTGTCTTGGGGGCCACCAAGGACCCCTTCTCCCCTGCCACCTCCAAGCAACTCCAACCGAAGAGCACAGCTGCAGCTTCTGCCAGCTACTGCTCCATGCACTCAGCAGCTCCAGCCTTAAAATGACTTCAGCCAAAACACTCAAAGCAATTTTTTCTTTTTCTCATTGTGGCTTCTCCCCTGAACTTCTTCTCCTTCATGAACTCCATAGGTCTCTTCTTCTCTTCCCTTGAGCTCTAGCAGCCCCAGTTTGACTGTTGTTGCTTTTTTATAGTTGTAATTTGGTTGATTTGTGGGAGAGAGTGACACTGGGCACTGTCTATTTGCCATCTTGACTGGAAAACTACAAGGTTTTATTTTAAATTATGTGTGTAGGTACATTATATTCTCTGTAAATAGCATTTCAAGATAATAAAATATTGGCTTTTGTGTCTGTTAGGGTTGAAAATCAACTAG
>NW_007844907.1:0-691 GCF_000696425.1 Galeopterus variegatus
GGGTGTTTTCTGTAAGTCAGTCATATTTTTTGAAGATCAGTCTGGTCCTTTTGAGTCTTGAATTTTTTTTTTTTTTTTTTCCTTTTTGTCTTTTTTTTGTGTCCGGCAGCGGATTGCAACCCTCAGTGTCACACCCGTACCGGACCGGGACCGGCAACGGGATCGCAACCCTCGGTGTTGCGCCCGCACCTCGCTCAGCCAGTGAGCAGGAACCGGTCTGTATGTGGGAACCGAACCCTCGGTGGGAGCGCCGCCGCACTCCCAAGCGGCACACTGTAGCAGTGCGCCACCGGGCCGGCCCCTTGAGTCTTGATTTTAAGCATTGTTGGTGTGATTTATTAGGGCAGGTGGCCTTTATTAAGGCAGGGGTTCAGTAAACTACAGCCTCTAGGCCAGATCCAGGTTGGCCCTATTTTTGTATCACCCTTGAGCTAAGAGTTGGTATTTACAATTTTTAAGAATTGTTAAAACAAAAGAATTTGTGACAGAATCTGTATGTGGCCTGCAAAGCTTACAAGTATGTACGGTTAGGCCTTTTACAGAAAGTTTGTCAACCCTGTTCTAGGGCTATTTTAGCCCTTATTGTTAATGTGTTCTCTTCTCTGAGTATCTTCTGAATGACTTGGGGGTGGGGTTCTACAAAGACTCTCCATTCTGACTGGTCTGAACTCAATCTCTTTGCTCTGTTTGA
>NW_007844908.1:0-691 GCF_000696425.1 Galeopterus variegatus
GGATGAAGTTTTCTTTTCTTGTTATGTCATTGTTAGGCTTTGGTCTCAAGTTAATGGTGGCTTTGTAGAAAGCATTAGGAAGTGACCTCTCCTGTATAATTTTTTGGGAGTGTTAGAGAAGGATTGGTGCTAATTTTTCTTCAATGTTTGGTAGAAATCACCAGTAAAACTATTTGGCCTTGGTTGGTTGGTTGTTTTGTTAGGAAACCTTTGATACTGAGTCAATCTCATTTACATACATACACACACATATAAATACAACTTTACTATTTCTTCTTGAGTCAATTTTTCTATTTTTTGTGTTTATGGAAATTTGAGCATTTCATCCAGGTTGTCTGTCTAACATATTGGCATATCATACTTTATATTGTTTCTATAAGGTCAATAGTAATCTACTCACTCTCATTTTTTATTTTAGTAACTTGAGTTTGCTCTTTTTTGTTCTCTCAGTCTAGCTAAAGTTTTAGCAATTTTCTTGATGTTTTCAAACAGCAAACTTTTGATTTTTATTGATTATTTTTTTAAATTCCATGTTCATGCATGTTTGCTCCAATATTTATTAATTTCCTCCTTTTGCTATGTATGTGTTTAGCTGGCTCTTCTTTTTCTAGTTCCTTAAGGTCTAATAATATGTTATTAGTTTTAAATCTTTCTTCTTTAAAGGCATTTATGGCAATTTTTCTCCTAGCAT
>NW_007844909.1:0-691 GCF_000696425.1 Galeopterus variegatus
CCTTATAAAAGCCACAGGTGTGAGAGGAGGCACTGCCCCTTCCACTCCTTCTTGTCCTGAAGTGAATGTGATGTCTGGAACGGGACAGTTGTCAGGTGAGCATGAAGCAACAAACGTGAGGCTGAAAATCCCATATGCAGAGCAAAACATGATTGTTTTGGATTGCACTGTTGCACTTCTACATGAATTCCAGCAACTGCCTACCTCTAGACTTTTAACAGTATTCATTCATTTAAGTCACTTTAAGGTGGCTCTTCTCTTATTTGCAGATTACTCCTAACTGATGTTGAAGGTAGATTCGAAGGCCAAACGAGAGTGTTAGAGAGTAGATGAACCGAAAGATCAGTGAAAAGTGAATTCAGTGAAAGCTGGAGAGTTAAGGGAGGGTTGGCTGGAGGAATCCGGGTCAATGGGGGAGTGCTTGAACAGATGGAAATGTAGCGGATGGGATGAACAATGGCATTGTAGCGTGGATGCATGCACCCACTACATCTATATCTTTAAAGACAAGGTTGTTGCAGGTCTCTGTTCCCCAAGATGTGACACATAGTTAGGAGCAATTGGGGGCAGCACAACATCATGTGTCAGAGCAAGGGTTCTGGCATTAATAGATCGGGATTTGGGTCTCCACTTCACCAAAACTAGCTGCATGACTTTGAGTACTTTGCATAACCTCCTTAAGCTTCAACTT
>NW_007844910.1:0-691 GCF_000696425.1 Galeopterus variegatus
GAATATAATTTGTAAGTAAAAGCAAGATAGTGTTGCATACACATTTGTGTATTTTACTGTTTTTGCTTAATACCATATCAGGAGAATTTTCTCATGTTATTTAACATTCTTCAAAAATAAAAATTTCAATGTTTGTGATATGTTCCATCATGCAGAAGTACATAATTTACTAACCATTTCCCTACTTTGGAGAATGGGGGTTGCTTCACACTTTAATTCTGCGAACAGCATCCATCCGTCCACTCGTGCTCTCTGTATTTACTGAGTGTTGGATAAACGCTGTGTGCTGTGCTTGCTGATGGGGATGCAAGAGCACCTTGGATACAGTCCTTCTCAGCTCCCAGGCAGATGGGGAAAGAGAAAGGTACAATTTAAGTACGGAGTGATAGGAAAGAGCTGATGGTGTGCACTGGAAACAGTTGTTTATGGATTTATTACCCCACGGGTCACTGAACTCTGTTCACTGTTTTTTATTTTTCCTCTTTACTCTCCAGGTTGAATCTTTTCTGTTTATCTGTCTTCAGTTCACCATCTTTATTCTGCCGACTCCAGTCCACAGTTAAGCCCATCCGGTGAAATTTTCATTTCAGATATTATACATTCTAGTCCTCAAAGTTCTATTGTTTTACTTACTCTTTTGTAAATTGGATCAAACCTGGGTACTGCTGTATCAAAGACCTAAGTACAAGGG
>NW_007844911.1:0-691 GCF_000696425.1 Galeopterus variegatus
ATATAAGGATAAAGGGATCTATCAAGCAAGATGTCATAATAATAAATATATATTCACCCAATATTAGAGAACCCAGATATAGAAAGCACACTGTTAGACCTAAAGAAAGAAAGAGATGCAAATGCGATAATAACTGGGGACCTGAACACCCCTCTCTAAATACCAAAGAGTAGAAATATTCCAAATAAACAACCCAATGCTACCCTTCAAAGAACTGGGAGAAGAAGAACCAACCAATCCCCAAATTAGTAGACAGAACAAAATAATTAAGATCAGAGCAGAACTAAATGAAATAGAAACCCCAAAAATGACACAAATGATCAATGAAACAAAAAGTTGGTTTATTGAGAAGGTAATCAAAACAGACAAACCATTAGTTATGCTAATTAAAAAAAGAGAAGACTCAAAACAATCGGAAATGAAAATGGAGACAATACAACTGATACCACAGAAATACAAAGAATCATTACAGACTAATATAAACAACGATATGCCAGCAAATTTGAAAACTTGGAGGAACTGAATGTATTTCTGGACACATACAACCTACAGACTGAACCAAGAAGAAACAGAAAACCTGAACAGACCAATAACAAGCAATGCAACTGAAGCAGTAATCAAGTCTCTCAGCAAAGAAAAGCCGAGCACTGGATGGTACTGCTGAATTTTACTCAAACAATTAAAGCAGAAT
>NW_007844912.1:0-691 GCF_000696425.1 Galeopterus variegatus
TTGAACCCCCAAAATATGTATAATCAATTTTGATTCAATTAAAAAAAAAAATGGTGTTCCTGGCCTGGCAGGACCAAAAGCAAGAGGCTGCAGAACTTCTGCAACCACGCCAGCTGTGTCAATGCTCTCTGCCTGGGGTTCACACCTGACACTATCCATTGTGAGGACTGCAGAGGCTTAGTCCAACTCCCAAACTCTGGTTGCATTCCTCAATACCTTATTTTGACAAGTGAGTTCTCACTAAAACCCCACTATGCATTGTTGTGAGTCAACTCAGTTTTCACACATAACAAAGAATCTGCTCTTTTGGCTAGTGGGGTGTTTCTCATGAATGAATTGTACATAGCACAGGGGCAATTTCCCTGCCTGTGTAAATAACTGTTTAGTGAGGGATTTCTCAACTGTGAATTATTAAAATTCTAGAGATACATCTAAAAGTGGCAGGTAACACCTAGAAAATGGTGGTCTGAGAATTTCTACATATTTTGCAATTAATGATGTCAGCTGGAACCAAAGTCCTCAAGCCTTAATCACTGAAAAACTTTGAATGAAATACCCACTCGCTTTATCCTCAGCTTTTCCTCTAAATCAGGGTTGGCAAGCTACAGCCTACAAACCAGATCCAGCCTGCTACTTGTTTTTGTAAAGTGTTACTGGAACCCAGGCCCACCCACTCATTTATGTATTGTCT
>NW_007844913.1:0-691 GCF_000696425.1 Galeopterus variegatus
AAATTTTTCTGTGTATGCCGTGTGATAGACCAGAGGAGCCTATAGAAGGAAGACCAGACAGTGGGCTACCAAAACAGCCTGTGGAAAAGATGACAGTGCTTTTTTTCCAGAGTGATGGAGTGAATTATTTTGGAGATATACTCACATTTTGATGTAAAATCAATACACTTAGCTGACAGGTTAGATGCAGAAATGGAAATTGAGGAAGGAAAAGTTAATTCCCAGTTGCCAGCTTGAGTAACTGAATGAATGGGCGTGTCACTGACTGAGATGGAGACTGGAAAGACTGAGAAGATCCAACATGGGAGGACAAGTCAGATGTTCTGTTTGAGAAATATTCAATTTCAGATACTTGTGAGATATTCCAGTAAAGACACTAGATAATCCATTACATGAATGGGATGTTCAGAAGAAAATCTAATCCGGAGGTTTTATACTGCCAGTAAAGCAGGAACTTGAATTTTAATAACGATGCAGAGGACCAAAAGAAAAAAAAATACCTTAGGTCTGTTCAAGATTTGAATACAGACTCTTTCAAAAATAAAGAACCCCAAAGGGGATGTGCACACAGTAGTAGGGAAGACGGGGGGGAAACTACAACAAGACTCCAGAGAAATAGTTTTAGCCTGGTGGAAGAGAAAAAAAACAAGAAGATTTGCTACCAAAAGCAAGCCCTCATGCAAGCTGAGAT
>NW_007844914.1:0-691 GCF_000696425.1 Galeopterus variegatus
ATATATAATCAATTAAGTTTCACTTTAAAAAAGAAGAATTTCAATGAACTCCAAGTGGAATAAATTTTTCAAAAAGTGGACACCTAATATTCACATGCCAAAGAATAAAGTTTGACCCTTATCTTACATCATCTAAAAAAAAAACTCAAAAAGGATTAAAGACCTAAACATAAGACCCAAAGCTATAAAATTCCTATAAGAAAACATAGAGGAAAAACTTTATGACACTGGACTTGGCAATGATTTATTGGATATAACACCAAAATCACAGACAACAAAAGTAAAAATGGTATTAAATCAAACTCAAAAACTTTTGTACACCAAACTACATAATCAACAAAGTGAAAAGCAACCTATGGAATGGGAGAAAATATTTGCAAATCACATGTTTGACAAGGGGTTAATATTCAGAATATGCAAAAAACTTCTACAACTCTGCAACAAAAAGTCAAATAACCCTATTAAAAAATGGGCAAAGAACTTAAGCAGACATTTCCCCAAAGATGATATACAAATGGCCAATAAGTATATGAAAAGATGTTCAACATCACCAGTCCTCAGAGAAATGCAAATTATAACAGCAATGAAATATCATATCAAACCCATTTAGCATGGCTAGTATCAAAACACACACACACATAGAAGATAGCAAATGTCTGTGAGGACATGGAGAAACTGGGGCACTTGTGCA
>NW_007844915.1:0-691 GCF_000696425.1 Galeopterus variegatus
CACATGCCATGTTTTCTTTATTCATTCATGAGTAATATTCTGTTATGACATTGCACTGAATAGTATTGTACTATCCTGTTTGCCAAGAATCTTAATATCTCCGTAACTTCTGTTTGCAGCCAAATTTAGTCTAGGCTTTCACATCTTATGGAAATAAAGAGTCATAACAAAAAAATCTCTCCTAATGCTGTGTCCTTGATCTTTGTTGGTGCAGGTTGGATCACTCGTGTTTATTGTGAATCAGAAATTGGAGCCAGAGCTGAAGAGGGTAGAGGTGGAAGACTCTGTTATTCTATAATCTCGATGCTGTGAGGCCAGACTTTGCTCCAGGAGAAAATGAGGGCTTAGCTGGATGGCCTGGGCCAGGTCCTGGCTCCCTCGTACCAGGAGAAGAGAGCTAGTGTTGTTAAATCCCCAGTGGAGGCAGGCATTTTAGGATGTTATTTCATTTCTGTGGTATAATAAAAAATAAACATTTGGTCTTTGTTCCTGGTTCTTGGCACAGACCTCCTAAAACCCTTGGAATCTCCTGAGTGACAGGAGTGTCTTTTGTATGCTGATGAGGTGACTGGTGACTGGAGCTCTAGGTGGCTGCAGGATGGGGGCTGGTGGCCAGAAAAACCAACCATGGGATTGGAGGGTTAAAACTTTCAGCCCCCACCCCCAGGGAGGGAAGAGGGGCTGTATATTG
>NW_007844916.1:0-691 GCF_000696425.1 Galeopterus variegatus
GGAGGGAACTAATGAGATACTCAACAGCATGGATGGTTCTCAAAAACATTACACTGAAGAGTACTGCCATGGATTGAATGTCCCCCTAAACTCATTGGAGCCTTATCCCCACTGTAACTGTTGAGGATGGGAAATCCTATTATGGTAATTGAAAGGTGGGGCCTTGAAGAGGTGATTAGATTGTGAGGACCATGCCATAGTAAATGGATTAACCCATTGCTGGTTTAATGGTGATTACGGGCATGGTTCAGAGGGCTTTAAAAAGAGAGCTAGTGCGATTAGCTCTCTCCACTTCTGCCATTTTGTAGTGAGATTAGCTCTCTCCACTTCTGCCATTTTGCCATGTGATAGCCTGCATTGCTGTAGAGTTACCACCAGGAACAAGGCTCTCACCAGCTGTGTTTCCTGGACTTGGACTTCCCAGCCTCTGCAACTGTAAGCAATAAATATTGTTTCTTTATATATTACCCAGTTCCAGGTATTTTGTTATAAGCAACAGAGCCTGACTAACACAAGTACATATTGCATACACCATTTATATAAAACTCTAGAAAAAACAAGTCTAATCTATGGTAATAGAAAGGAGATCAGTAGTTGCCTGGAGCCAGTTTTGGGGCTGGGATTTATTACGAGGGAGCAGGAGGGAACTTTTTTAGGGTAATAGAAATGTTCTCATTTGTATTATTGTGGT
>NW_007844917.1:0-691 GCF_000696425.1 Galeopterus variegatus
CGAACTGGTGGCCGCAGAGATGGTATCTGCCTCCCAGCAACAGGAATTTTACTGGGGGCTGGAGCCCAGGGTGCAGTGGAGTGACAGTCAGCCCGGCCCGCACTTCCCTGCCCTCCTGACTCTGGCTGGGGACGCCCCACGACACTAGCCCTGCCAGAGAACCGCAGAGGGAGTGGGAGGGGAGGCCGGCCCACAGGCCCTGGGAAGCCCCATGCCGGGGCAAGCAAGTGGGAAGGCTCAGTGAGGAGCCGAGCCGAGCAAGGAGGACAGGCATGGCCGAGCCGGGTTGGAGCTGTCACCCCCTGAGAAAATGGAGGCAGCCCTGGGGCCGGTGAGTGGCCGAGTGGGGCAGGCGGGAGCCAGGCAGGTGTCCGCCCAGCGAGCTGGGCAGGGCTGGGGTCACTCACGGGGCTGGGCTGGGCCGGGCGATTCCCTCTCCGCCTCCGCGTCGTCGCCATCCCCGTCCCCATCCTTGGCCGCCGCTGCCTCAGGCTGCTCACTCGGTCCCTCGGCATGGCTCGGGTGCTCCCAGGAATCTTCTTTTATGCCGGCCCGAAACCTCAAATCCTGAATAGGGCAGCTGGCCACCTTCAGCACGGCCCTGGTCTCCGGGATCCTGGCAGCGTTTATGGCCGCCCTGGCGCCATGTTCCCTGTTTAGAAACTCGCTTTTGCAGCTAAGAAACAGTTCT
>NW_007844918.1:0-691 GCF_000696425.1 Galeopterus variegatus
ATAGAGGGGCCCTGGCTACTTCTGTGGTGGTGAACTGTCCTTGTGGTGAGAGTAGGTGTGGTGGTGTCTGTATTACACCACCTTGGCTCTTGTTCCACCTTTCTGTGCTGCTCAGGTCTTGGCTCACCTCGGTGGCTGCTGGGCCTGTGGGCACTTCCCTTCTCTTTGAGGCCTTAGACTGAGCTCCCAGTGCCACGCAGGTCTCAGCTCACCTTGGCAGCTACTGGGCCTGTGGGTGCTTCCCTTCCCTCTAGGGCCTTAGGCTCTGTTTCCTAATTTAAAAAAATCTTTAAATTTCACACATTTTTCTTCAGTCAATGATGTAAAAAGACTGCATTGACACGGTTAAATTTCCAGGACCCTCAATTTTTTAGGGATGAACTAAATGGCAGGTATTACCGCTTAAGGTGTCTTGAATTTGATGGAGCTTAAGAAATAAAGTTTTTTGTTTTTATCTTTTAATTCCATTTTTCTGCAAACTTTTTGAAATTCCCTCATATGTACAAGTAAAAATTTATAACAACAATAGCACAAAGGACAAGAGCATATAACTAAAAGTCAAGGTTTTAGATAAAATGAAATAATAAAAGAGAACCCTCAATCCAAAAGAAGGCAAGGAAAGAGAAAAAGAAGGTAACAAAGAAAAAAACAGATGGGACAAATAGGAAACAAACAGTAAGATGGTATACCT
>NW_007844919.1:0-691 GCF_000696425.1 Galeopterus variegatus
ACGTGAAGGTGCAGAAGGAAAGAACCCCTGCACTGGGGCACTTACCAAAACAGGAGAGAAGTGGCACCCATCCTTTGGTGAGAAGGAAATAAAAAAGTTTCCCTTGCCACCCTCCTTCCCTTTTCCCCTTGCTCCTATTTCTTCATGCTCTTGGCCATGGAGACATGAGCTCTTGGCAACTGTGAGATTGTCCCTGAGAAGCATGATTTAAATGGAAATTTAAGTCTACTCCAGTAGGGGATAGTAAATCATCTAAATGTGATCAAAAGGGTTTGAGCCACATAGGAACTTAGAAAATATTATGAATAGAAAAAAAATGAAAACACAAACTATAAAATATTGTGGCATGCAGCTGTACCAGTGCTTAGAATTCTGTAGCACTAAAAAGCTTATATTAGAATGATCTAAGCTGTGGCATAAAAAATTTTTGAAAGAAAAAGAATAAATTAATTCATAAATAAGCAGAAAGAATAAAATAATAAAGATATGGCCAGATTATAAATGAAATAGAATACAAAAAACAATAAAGGAAATCAATGAAAACCAAAGCTAACTTTTAAAAAGATCAATAGTAATGATAAAATTCTAGTCAGAATGACTAGGAAATAAAAGAAACTGTACACTAAAATGGGAAGGGAATGAGGGATATCACTAAAAAGTCCTACTAATATGTTTATCTTTACATATAACA
>NW_007844920.1:0-691 GCF_000696425.1 Galeopterus variegatus
CTTCCTTCCTTCCTTCCTTCCTTCCTTCCTTCCTTCCTTCCTTCCTTCCTTCCTTTTTTTAAATAAGAAGCTTCCCTGTCAGAGCCAACCAGAGGTGGGAAAGCCAGTACATAGTACTAGGGTCCAGAGGTGTGGAAAGAAGCCCAGAGCCCAGCTCTATTGCATATCAATACAAATCTTGAGTGAATAGTTTTAGCTGTTATTCACTTGTTTGGGGCCTTCAAAATATATTTTCCCCAGGCCCAATTCTGATATGTGACAATGGTAATGAACCACTGTCTTACATATTGCTCCAGAAGGCTCTGAAATGGGTCAGAACTGAATTTTAATCTACTTCAGGGCAACTGTATCCCAAAGGTTGAAAATTCACTTTCTTTCCTATTTCCCATTCCAAATTATATCCAGTCACATTGTCCAACATAGCATGTCAGTGGTTGTGCAGTGCAATTAAATGACAGCATTAAAACACTTCAGTAATAGCAACACGCAGAAGTTCCACAAGCTTGAAAATAACCCCCAGGGAGAAATTAAATTTCAAAGATTAAATTCCTTTGTAAATTGAAGTCCAAAGAAATCAAAATCCGAAATCAAATTATCTTGCCTTTATGAGTTAAAAATCTAGAATCCATGGGGCCGGCCCGGTGGCGCACTGCTACAGTGCACCGCTTGGGAGCATGGCGGTGCTCCCGCC
>NW_007844921.1:0-691 GCF_000696425.1 Galeopterus variegatus
TCCCAGGCTCAGACTCCAACCCCCATTCTCATCAGCAGTGGTACCTTCCTAGCAGAACACAGCAGACAACGTAGACTTGCCGATCCTTTGTTTATTCTATCTTTCTTTGTTTCCATCAGCGAGTATTTACTGGGCAGCTAACCACTATGTCCCAGGGCCCATATGAAAGCCTGACCCACGGCCTGAGTGGATTAACCTCTTCATGCCGAGTTCTTTTTTAGCAAATGCCACAGAAGTGGACATAGGGGATGGAACTGCTAACCCTATCTCTAGGCACAAGCACTAGAAAGCAAGCTACTAATCTGGCTAAAAGCAGCAAGGTTCATCAGACCGCCAGTCCAGGGCCTTGGGCTTCTGATGACTGCAGGTGCCTGCCCCTGAGTGCTTGGGGTGTTTGTCACCAGTGGTGGGAAACAGTCATTCATTTCTCCAACCAATAGTACCTAAGCAGGTAGTTAATGCCAACCCCATGCTAGGCATTACAATACTGTCATCCCTTGGTATACACAGAGGATTGGTTCCAGGACCGTGCTGGATACCAAAATCCACAGATGCTAAAGTCCCTTATATAGGTGTAGCATTTACATATAACATATGCACATCCTCTCATATACCTGAAATCATCTCTAGGTTACTTATAATACCTGATACAATGTAAATGCTATGTAAATATTTGCTATACTGTATTTTT
>NW_007844922.1:0-691 GCF_000696425.1 Galeopterus variegatus
TTGCTTGTCGTTATCAACTTCAAGGAATTGTAATTGTTCTGTCTTCTTCCCTCCACCCTCCGCCCCAGTTTATTTGTGCATTTATTTATTTATTTTTAGCTCCCACAAATAAGTGAGACCATGTGATATTTCTCTTTCTGTGCCCTACTTGTTTCACTTAATATAATTCTCTCTAGGTCCATCCATGTCGGTGCAAATGGCAGTATTTCGTTCTTTTTTATGGCAGAGTAGTATTCCATTGTGTATTTTATTGAAATATTTTTTATTTCATCAAAAAGTGTGTTAGAAAATATTTACCTTTTTATTACTGTTAAGAGTATCACTAGATAGTACAGTGCTAACTGGTACAAATTTAGATGTTATAGTTATATATCCTAAATCCTGAATTCCCAGAACTTCTAAAAACAGGTGCTAGAGCTAAGTTCCTATGAGAGTACTGTCTTCCCTAATTTAATTGATCTTCCGGTTTTCTTTTAAAAATTCACTTTATCTTTTCCTGACCTTAAAAAAAATTATATAAATACCATTTAGGTTTTCCTGTCAACATTTCCACAATGCCATTAATTACACAGTGTCCTCCAGTACATTTTAGTAAGTTTACCCTTTTAAGATGTCCTCTGATCAGTATCATTTGAATACCTCCATTTTATATTACTGTTTTACTCTCTTTTATACTAACTGAATCAAACCA
>NW_007844923.1:0-691 GCF_000696425.1 Galeopterus variegatus
AACAACAAAAGTTGATTGGTAAATTAATTAATAGGTATTATGGGTTTTTGCAATTTCCTTATTGTAAAACACTGCTGGTTCTAATGTTTTCCAAATTCAAGGAAACTCTCCCTCTTTCTTCAGCTATTTATAACTAACAACAGTTTGGAAAAATGTTATTTAAAACAGAGATAAAAACATTTGTTTTCTCTTTATTTGATTCCCCCCCAAAATTTAGTAACTTTGAGTATTTTCGTGATTATTATGACAATGTGACTATTTTTTATAAGTTCAATGAAAATTAACTCTCTCTCTTTATAACAGGATATAATTTAAAATTTTGGATATAGGATAGCATGTCTCATTTATAACAGGATATAATTTAAATTAACTCTCTCTCTTTATAACAGGATATAATTTAAAATTTTGGATATAGGATAGCATGTCTCATTTCCAAGTTGCTGATCTTTCTTTATGATGCCTAAATTTGGCCAAAACTGCTGTTTCATCCTGCTGTTCATGTTTCCCCCCAACGTGGGACAGACAGATCTTCACCTGGAAAAGTCTTCCCAGCTACGGGGGACAGATCACTAAAAGAAAGTGAACTGAGATGCTTCTTTCTATCACCACCTGGGAAAGAGCCTTCCCAATACCAAGAGATTTATGCAAAGAAAAGTAAGACCTTTTCAATCTAGATATTGATCATCAATGC
>NW_007844924.1:0-691 GCF_000696425.1 Galeopterus variegatus
GCCCCAGGTAAACTCCCTGTTTCTGGGAGGCAGATACCATCTCTGTGGCCCTCAGTTCAGATGAACCCCAAACTGATTTCTGGTTGGGAGAGGGGAGCCCGGAGCTCTCTGGAGCTAGATTGAAGTTGCCGGAGAGCACTCCCGGAGGGCGCCTGGGTCGACCCGTGCTGGGGGGATTCAAAGAGGAACTGTGTGCTGTGGGTCCCTCCCCCGAGGAGCTCACACCCTGGAGTTGGAGATAACTTTACTACACAGATAGCCGCAGCACCGGGAGGAAAGTGAGATATCCAGAGGAGGCCTTATCCAGGGCCACAAAAACACTCAAAGTGTCCCCACAAGACAATTGAAACTCCTCCTGGGCAGGGCAGGGCAGGGTACAGCTTTGATGTCCCAGCTGATAGACGAGGATTGTAGAAGACATGCCTCAGCCCTGTACTGAGTGCACAGAGTGGGGAGGGGTCCGGCAAAAGGAGGCGGAGTCTCAGAAAAAAAAAATTACACCCCCTGCGGGCCCCCTTTGCAAGGCTCAACAGCCCCACCTAGTGCACACAGAGTGGGAAAATGCCCAGATAGCAAGGAGCAGAACACACATACCTTGTGGGACCGGCAGAGTGGAATTAAGCAGCCTATTAGAGTTTAAGCTGACCAGAGAGGAGGCACCCTGCAGAGGTCCAAGACCTGAGTGAAACTC
>NW_007844925.1:0-691 GCF_000696425.1 Galeopterus variegatus
GCGGGAGCGCCGCCGCGCTTCCCAAGCGGCGCACTATCCGGTGCACCACCGGGCCGGCCCTAACTTTTGCTTTATATATTGTGAGTGTTATCATTTGCATAGAAGTTTGGGCTTTTTATATATTTCTGATGAATTGAATCTTTGATCAATGTAACATGACTTTTGATTATTGCACCCATCTGAGGATATTCTCTTTCAGGACTTCTGGATATTTGAAAAATTCTTGACCTGACCTCGTATTCTTCTTAGAGATCCAAGCACTGTTTCTTCCTTTTGAGAAGTTGTAGCCTATTTAAACCTAGGATCTACAGCCTCAGAGATGAGGCCCTAAAAGCTGTAGACTTCAGACCTTATTCAGTTCTTTGATTTCATGCTTGCTTTCTTTTCTATTTCCATTTTTGTTTATTTGTTTGTTTTCTCCTTTCTGGCTTACTTGTGTTATCTGGCCTCAAATGATTCTCTTTCTCCACAAGTATTTGAAACTTTTTAAAAATTATCTTTTTTGGCTATCTTATCCATCATTTGTGTATTCTTTTTTGGAGAATTTCTTCATGCAAACATCTATTATGATACTTTTCCAGGAGTGAAAGTACCATTCTGAATTCTTCACACATATGTGGTGTGTATATCTGTAACTTACCTTAATCTCTTTGTAGTACTGAGGAGAAAAAACTACTGTAATAACTTATAA
>NW_007844926.1:0-691 GCF_000696425.1 Galeopterus variegatus
GAGAAATACCACATGTCCTCACTCATAATTGGGGACCAAAATAAAGAAAGAAAGAAAGAAAGGAAAGAAAAAAAGAAACTATCACGATAATACATTAAAGTTCCCCTAGAAAAGAATAGAACTGTGGTATCAGAGGTGGGAAAGGGGGGTGTTGGTGAGAAACTAGTCAAGAGTCACAAAGGTTGACTACCTTTTGTAAACATGAGTAAACTAATTATCCTGATTTGTACCCCACAAATATATATAATCAATAAAAAAAAATACATGGTAGATTTTGAAGACAGTATGATACAAAAAAATTGAAAAATAGGTTAATTTTTAATTATTTAAAAATACATTTTGGATATATTATGATAAAGTATATTATCAAGTTAATTTTACCTGTTTTACTTTTTAATGTTGTTGCTAGATATTTATTATGGTTCTCATTATAGGTCTATTAGATAATTTTGCTCTAATAGGTAATTGTCCAGTCTGTGAATAAGGAAAGTTTTACCGCTTTTTTTCCAATCTTTATGACTTCTTTAAAAGTATGTTTTACTTTTTGAGTACATTTTTTAGGAGCGAAAGTAGTCAACTGAATAGAGATAGTAAGACAGGAAACATTCTTTTTTTTGGTTTATCTCAGAGAAAAAGCTTTTGGTATTTCACCATTGTGTATTCATCAGGGTACTCCA
Source organism: Galeopterus variegatus (assembly GCF_000696425.1). Classification (NCBI taxonomy): domain Eukaryota; kingdom Metazoa; phylum Chordata; class Mammalia; order Dermoptera; family Cynocephalidae; genus Galeopterus; species Galeopterus variegatus. Next base: position 678 of record NW_007844926.1, read on the forward strand.
GAAAACCAATAGGT
>NW_007844927.1:0-691 GCF_000696425.1 Galeopterus variegatus
AAAAGGAATCAAATAAATAAATAAAACATTATCAGTGAACTGTGAGATAGCTTCAAGTAACCTAACGTATGTGTAAATACAGTCTCCATAAACAGAGTGGACAGAAAAAATATTTTAAGAAACCATGGTTGAGACTTTTCTAAATTTCATCCAAAAAACTTGGGCCTTGGAGCTGCAAATACACCATCCTGCTCTAAGAGCTCACAGTCTAATGTGCAAAGAGGCAAGATTCTACAGAGAGGGTGACCACTGAGTAGCATTTTAAAAGATAAACTGAAATTTGCCAGGAAAAGAAGTCATGGAGATGGAGAGATGCCCAGGAAAGGATATTAGAGCCAAAATGAATGGCATGAACAAAAGCACTGAGATATGAAGCTGCGTAGTATCTTTAGGAAGGACAAGCTCAGCACTTGCAGAGCATAAACAGTATGGATAGTGATGGGAGTAGGGGAAATGGATTGGAGTTAATAACACTAGAGTAAAGATGAAGATGATGATAATTTTGTATTCTCAGTTAAAGAGCTTATCCTGAAAGTCCTGGGACGCTATTAAAATTTTTAATTAGAGGAGTGGCTTAGTTAGTAAGATTTGCATTTACAAAGGTTAGTAAAAAAATTGAACCTAGGGGCGGGCCCGGTGGCACACTGGAGAGTGCGCCGCTTGGGAGCATGGCGGCGCTCCCGCCGAGGGT
>NW_007844928.1:0-691 GCF_000696425.1 Galeopterus variegatus
TGGTTTATTATTTGGTGAAAACATTTTCTTTTCTTCTTCTCATTCTTCTCCACCTTGGAAAGTAAACCTAAATTCACTCACCCTGCAATATTTTGTAGGATCAGAGGGTCGGAGTTCATTCATGATAAACCAAGGATTTCAGATGTTTTCAGAAAGTGCCTGCTATGGTCTGAAAGTTTGTGTCCCTTTGAAATTCATATGTCAAAATCCTAACCCTCAAGTCCACAGTATTAGGAGCCAGAGCCTCTTGGGAGTGATTAAGTCATGAGGGTGGAGACCTCATGGTGCCCTTATAAAAGAGATCCCAAAGGGCTGCCTTGACCCTTCCACCATGTGAAGACACATTGAAAAGGCACCATCTACGAACTAGAAAGCAGGTCCTCACCAGACACTGATACTGCTAGTGCCTTGATCTTGGACTTCCCCACCTCCAGAAGAGTGAGAAATACATTTCTGCTGTTTACAAGCCACTCAGTTTATGGCATTTGTTATAGCAGCCTGAATAGGCCAGAAAGACATCTAAAGATTTTAGATAGGGGAGTGATACATCAGATTTTTATTTGGGAAAATCGGTGAGTGGAGAATTGAAAGAGAGACTGGACACTAGGAGGGAAATCCCTTCAGTATATCTAGTAGGAAATGAAATGATTTTCCTCTTTTCCAGTGCTGTTGATGACATTCACATGCATAG
>NW_007844929.1:0-691 GCF_000696425.1 Galeopterus variegatus
TATTACAGCCAAACATTTATGATAGATCCTCTCAACTATCCAACCATCCTTGTCCCCTGAAATATATAAAAATATATAAATATATAAAATAGCCAAAATGCAGCTTTCTTCTTTCATCTTTGTAAATGTAAGGTTAAGAAAGAGAAGAATTTTAGTAAAAATTGTCTAACATCAAGGAAAATTTTGAAGACGTTCAAATGTGCTTTAACAAATTAGTAGCCTAGACTGAGATTTCATGGACAAGAAGTTTAAGAAGGAAAAATCAATTACAAATAAAAAAGGAGACAGATTTTTAAAAAAAAAACGTTCGTTTTAATGAGTTTCTCCTCTTTCTTACAGGTTTTAAGATCACAAAAATTTATATTAATTTACTAAATTATAAGAACTGCACTGATACCCAAAGTGCTTGGTGTTTCTTCTCAACACCTTGAGGGCAAGGGCAGGTTACATGTGTATTATCATTCACAATGCTTAAAACAGCGCAGGGCACAAAAGCAGGCCCTTAATAATCATTGGGGGTGTGGAGGTTAATTCTAGGTGTCAAATTGATTGGATTAAGGAATGCCTAGAAACCTGGTAAAGCTATCCTTCTTTTTTTTTTTTTTCCTTTTTTGTCTTTTTTCGTGTCTTGCAACAGATCGCAACCCTCAGTGTCGCGCCCGTACCGGACCGGGACCAGCAACAGGATCGC
>NW_007844930.1:0-691 GCF_000696425.1 Galeopterus variegatus
CACATGAAAACGCTCACCAAACATGAAAGCCATTGGCATCACCTGGGTCAGCGATGGGATATCGGCATGTGACCTCACCAGGAGAGTACCAGCCTCTGAGTTCCTATCTGAGCAGTGTGCTGGGGCAGAGATGCTGATCCACGAATGACCCACAGGAATAGTAAATAAAGAACCATTGAAGGTGAATCATTAGAGGCTGAAGAAACCACAGCAGAAGCTACTTTTGCTGAATGTTTAGTTTTCCTTTGTTATAAGAGTTTTACTAATTGAAAGAAATGTATCTTCTTTTGTCTAAGTGGCAGGTGGTCAGGATTGTTATTGGTTTTTTTTTGGCAAACTGTATAGAAAATATAAATATCATCACAGTCTAGAGATGAGAAATAAGCTAAATATAAAGATACGACCATACTCCTTAGCAGCCACAGATAGATACAACCTCCTCCCATTACCCTTCCCTAATCCTTCACCTTATGATCCCATAATACCCAATTACTCTGAGTTCCCCCAAGAGCACCATGGGCTGCATGTCCCAGAATCTTGGCTCCTGATTTCCTCCCCGGCCTCTGCATCCCACCTCCTGACTCTCCTGGTGGAGATTATATGTCCTTCAGCCCTCAACTTCTCTATTACCCTCTTCAGAATGTCTTCTGATGTGGCTGAGAATAGGGAATTACGAGCAGAGTTGGGAAAC
>NW_007844931.1:0-691 GCF_000696425.1 Galeopterus variegatus
GGTTTTCCCACATTCATTACACCCATAAGATTTCTGTCACTATGAATTACCTGATGTTGAAGGAAGTGTGAGCTACACCTGAAGGCTTTTGAACTTTCATAATATTTATAAAATATTTGTTTATGGTTTTTCTCCAGTGCAATTTTTATTATTTATTTATTTATTTATTTATTTGGTTTTTATTTTTATTATTTGGGGGGGTAGGGTTGTTTGTTTTCCAGTATGAATTTTTCTTTTCTTTTTTTTTTTTTAAAGATGACCGGTAAGGGGATCTCAACCCTTGGCTTGGTGTTGTCAGCACCATGCTCAGCCAGTGAGCAAACCGGCCATCCCTATATAGGATCCGACCCCATGGCCTTGGTGTTATCAGCACCACACTCTACCGAGTGAGCCACGGGCCGGCCTTAAGATTTGAACTTTCAGTAAAATTTTTCCCACACTTATGACATCTGTGGGGCTCTTTTCCAGTATGAATTTGCTGCTGTAGAGTAATATCTGAATTGTACTTGAAGGTTTTGCCATGTTTATCACATCTGCGGGCTTTGTGTTCTGTAGAACGTTTGTGACATGTAACGAGATTTGAACTGTGAGTGAAGTTTTCTCCACATTCATTAAATTCCTGGTCATTCCGGCCGGCCCGGTGGCGCACTGCTACAGTGCGCCACTTGAGAGCGCGGCGGCGCTCCCGCCG
>NW_007844932.1:0-691 GCF_000696425.1 Galeopterus variegatus
ATTGTCTCTAGGTCCATATGTCTCCTTGTTATTTCAGCTCTGCCTCCTGGCCATGCCAGGAGAAATGATATCTTTTAAACAATGCCACATGGAAACCCAGGACCTGAAATGGCTAGCGAAAAGAAACCTATGCCACCCCGTGGCGCACTTGGGAGAGTGCAGCGCTGGGAGTGCAGCAGTGCTCCCGCCACGGGTTCGGATCCTATATAGGGATGGCCAGTGCGCTCACTGGCTGAGCGCGGTGCGGCTGATATCACAAGAAGACAAAAAAAGAAAGAAAGAAACCTATGCCGAATGTCGCATAGGCCCTAGTTAACATTAACTGGTAAGGGTACAGATCTAATACACCAAGTTTTTAGCTGGGAAACCATAAATATGTATTTGGTAAATATAGCTAAAACTCAAACTGGGCTTTGTATAATTTGCTCTGATAAATGGACACCTGTTTACTAACCTGAATGTATAAAAATGTTCTTATCAGCACATATCATTGCCTGGGTTTACTAATCAAACCGGATTACTAAAGGCCTTTTCACTTAACTGCTCTTAATACAAAATTGTAAAAGGTTTTCTTTGCCCCTTAGATAACCAGTTTAAAAAATTTATTTCATGATAATTTCTTCTGCTCTTTGCCTTTGAAACCCTCTGTCACTTTGGTTTTATTTTTTGTAATAATTTGTGATTTTACTCA
>NW_007844933.1:0-691 GCF_000696425.1 Galeopterus variegatus
TTAGACTGTCACAAGAAAAGGTGATTTAGTTATTGGAATAGCTTTAAAAATAGAGATTAAATGTAGCTAGCTTTAGAGTAGTTCCCAATAGAGATGCTTTGGTAAAGTGATTTAGAAAGAACTACGATTGCTACCTCCAACCATTTCCATGGTTCTTAAGGACACTTTGTGGTTTGCTAACATAATGCATTATGTGTAAATATTTTGTTTGCAGACTATTCTTTTATCCTGACATGTTTTGGTTCCTTTTATTTTATTTATTTTATATTATTTATTTATTATTATTACTATTATTTTAATTTTAAAGAGTTATTGTCTTATTTTTTCTTCTGTAAGTGAATGCTCCAGAGATCATTGGCTACAATGTAGCAGTGGAAAAATGAGAAGATTTATAACAGGGTTTTTTCCTTGTAGCTGGGGCCAGCAGGATTCACAGAAAGGCAACTGAAGATTAGTAATCATCATTTTGAAATATCTGGACTGCTTACAAGCTACACATCATCTTCAATAATGACTTGAGAATATTTCTAGATAAAGTAATAATTTATGGCCTCAGACAAAAACTTGCTTAATTCCATGGAAATTTACAAAAAATAGAATGTTCCTAATTGTTCATTCATCCTCAGTCATAAGGGTGTCATAGAAAGCAGAAAAAACAGAAAGAATGTTTCAAAATATTCTTTCAGTTTAC
>NW_007844934.1:0-691 GCF_000696425.1 Galeopterus variegatus
ATTATGGCATTCAGCTCTGCAGCTCCAGAAACTGGGTGATTATCAGGTAACTCAAAGTTATCGAGGATCATAGAGATAACTTATGAAAAGTGCTAAAGGGACTTATACTCTTTCAGTGAGATATTCATGTGACCTATTTTGGGTTTTTTTGTTTTTTTGTTTTTTGTTTCTTTTCCTTTTTGTCTTTTTTCGTGTCCGGCAACGGACCGGACCGGGACCGGCAACGGGATCGCAACCCTCGGTGCTGCACCCGCCCCTTGCTCAGCCAGTGAGCGGGAACCGGTCTGTATGTGGGATCCGAAACCTCGGCGGGAGCGCCGCCACGCTCCCAAGCGGCGCACTGTAGCAGTGCGCCACCAGGCCGGCCCTCATGTGACCTATTTTGGACCCAATGTTTATGATTAAAGGTGCCAGAGCATCCCGATTAGGGGAGAAAGGGCTGGCTATTGTTCCTGGAGTTAGAGCCAAGAGAGAAAAGAGTCTAGAAGAATCACCCCCTGCCCCCAGCAGACTACATACCACTAGTGATAAGATCCCTCCTGTCAAACCCCACTGCTCTTTATCCATGGATAAGACCTAATGGGTACTGTTTGGGGATCCTGGTTTAGTTTTTTGTTTTGTTTTGTTTTGTTTTTTTCCTATGTATCGCTTTGTTTTCTGATTTGGTACATGCTGTGTCTGGCTTATTTCA
>NW_007844935.1:0-691 GCF_000696425.1 Galeopterus variegatus
CCCCACCCGCCTGGCTCCTGCCTACCACACCAGGCTAGGCGCCCGCAACAGAGCTGCCTCCTTTTTCTCGGGTGGGGGCAGAGACGGCTGGCTTAGAGGAGGCAGGCCAGCCATCTCTGCTTGGCGCGGCTCCTCACTGAGACGTGCCACTTGCTTACCGCGACGTGGGGCACCCTGAGGCCTGTGGACCGGCCTACAATCCCACTATCCCAGTGGATCTCTGATGGGGCTGGTAGCATGGGGAGCCCCCGGCCAGCGTTGGGAGGGCAGGGAAGAGGGGTCTGCCCAGATCGTCTCTCCACCACACCCTGGGCTTTGGCCCCAGGTAAACTCCCTGTTTCCAGGAGGCAGATACCATCTCTGTGGGCCTCAGTTTGGAAGAACCCCTAACTGATTTCTGGTTGGGAGAGGGGAGCCCGGAGCGCTCTGGAGCTGGATTGAAGCTGCCGGAGAGCACTCCCAAAGGGCGCCCCAGGCGACCCGTGCTGGGGGGAGTCAAAGAGGAACTGTGTGCTGTGGGACCCTCCCCTGAGGAGCTCACACCCTGCAGTTGGAGAGACTAGACACCTTCTGGGCAGGGGCGGGGCAGGGCACAGCTTTGATGTCTCAGCTGAAAGACAAGGTTTGCACAAGACACACCTCAGCCCTGTACTGAGCGCACAGAGTGGGGAGGGGTCCGGCAAAAGGAGGC
>NW_007844936.1:0-691 GCF_000696425.1 Galeopterus variegatus
GGGTCCTGCCCCTCTAGCAGCTGACTAAACTGCAATAAGGCAGAGCCCCAACTCTCAAATATGCACCCCAGTCTGGCTTTGGTCCTGCATCCTGGGTGATCCACAATGCAACCTGATGCCTGGCCTCCCCTCCACTTCCTCTGTCCTCAGTCCTTGCTCAGACAGAATGCACAGAACCAGCTGCCTGGGGCCACAACACACAACCCCACCTGCTGCTCTGTAGTTTACTGGGACATTACTACCACCTACTCAGGCCTCCCAGCCCAGCTTGCTCCCCGGAGAATGAGGCTCTAAGCCCCCAGACCCACCATCTACAGCCCTCTGCAGCTGGCTGTAGCTACAGAGAATAACAACCCAAGTAACACCATTTCTGCAACATTTCCAAGCCACATGCCCCCTGCTGTTGGGCCAGGACTGCCTCCTACAAGGCACTGAATACTGCTACCCTGAGGTATACCACCTGACCCAGAGTCCAGAATGTCCCTCCTGGATTCCCAGGGCAGACCATTCCCCAGCCTCCTCCCCCAACTCTGGACTAGAGCCAGAGACCCAATGCTGAGAACTAGGAACCAGGTGTCAACACTTCTACCTGGTGAGTGGCTCAGGACAAAGCCCTTCTCTCCATGATCACTTCCAGGAACAGGAACTGCCCAACTTGAAGCACTCCACCGGCACTCGAGAACAGAGGTAC
>NW_007844937.1:0-691 GCF_000696425.1 Galeopterus variegatus
AAAAAACCTAATTTTTTACAGCATTGCTAGCTGCACAGTTGGGCATGCCTAGAATTTCACAGTGAAAGGAATCCAGGATCTCTCTTGAACATCCCTGGCTTGATCTCCCATAACATGAAGCCCACTATCCCCACCCAGCCCCGAGGCATTTTACTGAATCTTCGAATAGCAGTGAATATGAAATAGCTGGGATTGAATCAAAATCTACCTTCTTGGGCCATCACCCCACTGGCCCTGGTCCTGCTGAGACCTCTAAGACCAGGTTTGCTTTCTCTTCTATGATGCAGCCCTCAGAGATCTGGAGATGGCCCCTCTTGCCTTCATGTCTCCAAATTCTGGTCTTGAAGCATCCTGTGTAGCATTCAGTCTCCATTCCTATCCAACACCACTGCACCTTATTCCTCTCCTGGTGGGCACAGACTGATGAGGAGAGAGCATTAGCATTTTTGCTAGAAGAGTGAGTCTTTCAGAACCCCCAGACCTTCCTTACCATGGGCCTCAGGTCCAGGCTCTGGGAGCAATGCAGCTCACAGAGAAATCCACCCCTTGTCCAATGAGTCAGGCTCAAAGGCCGTCTGTCCTCTCCAGCCTCAGGGGGAGATTGATGCCTGTATTGATGGATCACTCCAATATATTAGGTAGATAAAGAAATTGATTATTCCATAAATCATTGTCTCCATGGGAAAAAAAA
>NW_007844938.1:0-691 GCF_000696425.1 Galeopterus variegatus
CAGGACATTAACTAGAAATCAGTAACAAAAGAGACATTAGAAACCATATGAAAGGGCCAACCCCGTGGCACATTTGGGAGAGTGCTGCGCTGGGAGTGCAGCGGCGCTCCCGCCGCGGGTTCAGATCCTATATAGGAATGGCCCGTGCACTCACTGGCTGAGCACGGTGTGGCCGACACCACACCAAGGGTTGCGATCTCCTTACTGGTCACAAAAAAAGGCAAAAAAAAAAAAAAAAACCATATGAAAACACGGAAATTAAACAATATGCTCCTAAACAATGAATAGGTCAAAGAATAAATCAAGAAGGAAATTAAGAAAATTCCTGGAGACAAATGAAAATGAAAACACAACATACCAGAACCTATGGGATACAGCAAAAGCAGTTCTTAAGAGGCAATTGATCCCTACATCAAAAGAAAAGAAAGACTCCAAATAAACAACCTAACGTTACAGCTCAAGGATCTGGAAAAACAATGGCAAATCAAATCCCAAATCAGTACAAGGAAATAAATAGCAAAGATCAGAACAGAAATAAATGAATTAGAGATTTAGAGATTTTAAAAAATGATCAGTGAAATAAAGAGTGGGTTTTTCAAAAAGATAAACAAAATTGATAAACTTTTAGCTAGACTAATGATTAAAAAAGAGAGGGAGAAGGCTCAAATAAATAAAATCAGAAATGAAAAAG
>NW_007844939.1:0-691 GCF_000696425.1 Galeopterus variegatus
TGTTGCATCCCTAGGATAAATCTTACTTGATATGGAATTTACTTTGATAATATTTTGTTAGGATTTTTTTCATCTATGTTCATCAGGTACAGTGGCCTACATTTGTTTTTTTCTTGTGGTGCCTTTGTCTAGCTTTGGTACCAGGGTGATGCTGGCCTCAACAATAAATTTGGAAGTGTTTCTTCTATTTTTAAAAAGAAAGATTGCTATTAATTTTTCTTTAAATATTTGGTAGTATTTGTCTTCAAAGCTATCTAGTCCTGGGCTTTTCTTTGTTGAGAGGTTTTTGATTATTGATTCTACCTAATTATTTGCTGTTGGTCTGTTCAGATTTCTTAGTTCTTCTAGATTTAGTCTTGATAGGTAGTATGTTTCTAGGAATTTATACAATTATTCTATGTTGTCCAAATTGTTGGTTTATACTGTTCACGATAGCCTCTTATGATCTTTGTTATTTCTGTGACATCAGTTGCAATGCCTCTTCTTCCATTTCTGATTATATTTATTTAAGTCCTCTTTCTCTCTTTCCTTTTTTTTAGTCTAGCTAATAGTTTGTCATTTTTGTTCATCTTTTCAAAAAATAAACTCTTAAATCCATCAATGTTTTCTTTTCTTTATTTATTTCAACTCCAGTATTTATTATTTCCTTACTTCTGTTAACTTTGGGCTTATTTTGTTTGTATTCCAATTT
>NW_007844940.1:0-691 GCF_000696425.1 Galeopterus variegatus
CTATCGTAGAAATTATGTGGGGTTTTTTCCCTTTATACTATTGCCATGGTGAATTACTTTGAGTGATTTTCCAATATTAAGCCAAGTGTATTAGTCCATTTCTGTTGCTTATAACAGAATACCTGGAACTGGGTAATTTGTAAGAAAACAAAATCTATTGCTTACAGTTTCAGGGGTTGGGAAGTCCAAAGTCCAGGGGACACACCAGGTGAGGGTCTTCCTTGGTGGCTGCTTCAGCCATTGCAAGATGGCAGAAGCAGAGAGAATAAATATGTTCATTCCACCTCCAAAGTCTTAACTCATTTCAATTCAAAAGTCCAAAGTCTTAAGATCCCATCTGTGAAATTAAAACAAGTTAGCTATTTCCAAGACACAATAGTAGGGCTGACACAGGATATATATTCCCATTTAAAAGGGAGAAATAGGGCAAAAGAAAGGGGTAACAGGTCCTAAGCAAGTCCAAAACCCAGCAGGGCAGGCATTAAATCTCAAAGCTGGAAAATTATGTACCTTGACTCCATGTTCCATGTTCTCTGCACCCTGGTGTGGGGGTTGGGTCCCCAAGTGCTTGAGCAGCTCAGCTTCTATGGCTTTCCTGGTCAGAGGCCATGCTTTAGCTCTTTCAGGCTGATGTTACGGCTGGTAGCTCTACAGTTCTTGGGTCTCTGTGGTGGTCCTGCTCTCATGACTC
>NW_007844941.1:0-691 GCF_000696425.1 Galeopterus variegatus
GGGTCCTCTTGCTTCCCTCTCACCCAGGGGCTCAGACCCCAGTGCCCTGTCAGATTCTGCGCTTCTGGCCAGCACTGTCTGAGCTGCCACCAGGGCCTGGCCTTCTGAGGGGTCTGTGACCAGGTGGACCTGTGGTCCCAAGTCATGCCCACATCCCTGTATCTGCTCTCATGAGTCCCCAGCCATGAGCCAGGGACAGTGCCTGGGTTGGGTCTGTGGTCCTGTCAGACTCATGGGGCTGATTTCCAGTGTGGGGTCCCCCTGGGGCTGTAGGGTCTCTGTGCTCCTGGAGTTGGCTCTGGATGTCATGGGGGGTCAAGACCATGTCCCCTGCCAGGGTGATGGTGGTGGGGCTGCTTTTATCTCCCTGATGGATGGTCCCTGTAGTGTTTGCTGGGGCCAGGGATGCCAGGAGTGAGGCAGAAGGACCACGACACGGCCCAGTCCCCTCTCCAGACTAGCCAAGTGTCCCCATCCCTGTTCTAACCCAGGGATGAGGACACTGAGAGGCGTCCTTGCTGTTAGGGTTCCCGATGGGCACCAGGCTGGGAAGGTGCTAGTGCCTCCACCCTCTGGCTGGACCTCTGTGATGGCCACAGGAGCAGTTTTTGATGCAGCCTTTCTCACAGTGGTAGCTCCAACCACACACACTGTGATGCAGGGTTGCTCAGAATCCTTCAGGTGTCCTCGT
>NW_007844942.1:0-691 GCF_000696425.1 Galeopterus variegatus
ATTATAGCCAGTCTAGCTGGGGTGAGGTGGTATCTCAATGCAGTTTTAATTTGTATTTCCCTGTTGACTAGTGATATTCATTCAGCATTTTTTCATGTACCTGTTGGCCATTTGTGTGTTTTCCTTTGAAAACTGTCTATTGAGCTTCTTTGCCCATTTTTTAATTGGGTTTGGTTTTTTACTATATTATTGTTTGAGTTCATTGTATATCATGGATAATAATTTCTTGTCAGATTCATAGTTAGCAAAAATTTTCTCCTATTCTGTAGGTTGTTGTTTCACTCTGTTGACTGTTTCTTTGCTGTGCAGAAACTTTTTAGTTTGATGTAGTCCCATTTGTTTATTTTTCCTTTTACTGCTTCTGCTTTCAGGCTCCTGTTCATAAAGTCTATGCCCAGACCTAGTTGCTAGAGTGTTTCACCTATATTTTCCCTTAGTAATTTTACACTTTCAAGTTTTATACTTAAGTCTTTAATCCATGTTGATTGATTTTAGCTTATGGTGAGAGATGCATATCTAGTTTCATTCTTCTTATATGGATATCCAGTTTTCCCAGCACCACTTGTTGAAAAGGCAGTCTTTTTCCCAACATAGATTTTTGTTGCCTTTGTCCAATATCAGATGGCTGTGAGCCTGAGGGGTGATTTCTGGGTTCTCAATTCTACTCCACTGGTCTGAATGTCTATTTTTA
>NW_007844943.1:0-691 GCF_000696425.1 Galeopterus variegatus
TACACTTAACCCTCTTACACACATCTCTGAGTGCACATGTGCAAGATTTTCTCTAGAGGGGAAGTATTATATAGGGTTTAAGAAGCCTCTGAAGGCTTCCTGAGTTCAAGTCCCCATTCCACTATGTATTTACTGAATGACCTTGGGCAAATTACTCAATCTCTTGTGACCTCAGTTGACATGTGTTCAAAATGGGGTAATAATAATTGCCTATATAAATGAGCTAATATGCAAAATGTTTGGAATAGTGCCTGGCACATGGTAAACATTCAATAAATGTTAGCTTTTATTTATTATTACCAGTAATATTTCCGTTATAATTATCATAATTATATATCCTTGAAATGAGAGTACAGTTTTTAAACTCTACTATTACCAAGTTGCTATAATTTGTACCTTCACCAGCTTCTGTAAATTTTGTCATGCAGAAACATTTTTCTGGAGGTAAATTTGTCAATATCTCATGGTTTCTGTCATATTTCTAAAGATCTTCCTACACTGAGATTATGGAATAATTTTCCTGTGGTTTCTTCTAGTGTGTTGTTTTGTTTTGTGGGTTTTTTTTTTTTTTTTTGGTTTTGGCAGCTGGCTCTTATGGAGGTCAGCACCCTTGACCTTGGTGTTATCAGCACCAAGTGAGCTAATCAGCCAGCCCTCTAATGTTTTTATATTTTGGGTTTTTACTTTTAAA
>NW_007844944.1:0-691 GCF_000696425.1 Galeopterus variegatus
TTAAGAGCTGGATTTTAGACATGTTGATCTTGAGATGACCCAGAGTGGGGGTGTCACATGCGTTTGTCCTTCACGTCTGGAGTTCTGGCAAAGGATCTAGGCTGGTGATATCCTCCTGGGTGGAGGCTTGGACAAGGACAAGGTCTGGGGTTCATATTTAGGAGGGATAGATGGGCCTGGAGGGTCAGGCTGCCTCTAGAGGGGTGGAATCCTGTGGTCGAAAGTAGTTCTGGCTGGTGTCTGAAGGAAAGGAGGGTTATAGAATATAAGGACTCAGGACTGGGATGGAAACTGAGGTATTGGGTGGTATAGATTTGCCACCTCAGGCTGAGCAGGCCCTTGTGTTCACTCCCCAAGGAGGAAAGGAAAGATCACCCAAGCTGGTGGAGCAGCCCCTTTGGTGTACAAGTTCCCCCAGCCTTTAGGGCAAGAGGGACCAACTACTCCAACAGAAGGACCTCAGCAGAATTGCTTTCAGGGGAGTGTATAGCAGGCAGTCAGGTTGCCAAAAAGGAATGTTAGGTACTTGGTTTCCTCAGGCCCAGGCTCCCAGTGTAGTAACTTGTGAATTTATAAAATGAGTACTTATTTAAGCACTAAAGGATCAAAGTTCATACACATACAGAGGGAATCAAAACATCATTTTAACAATGTGCTGTTAAGCATTTGATTAAAGTCAAATGTCTTAAAT
>NW_007844945.1:0-691 GCF_000696425.1 Galeopterus variegatus
ACAATCTCTTCATGAACTTTTTGAAGTGCCCTTGTGCTGACTGCTCATCACACAGCCTCGGTTTCCTCCTGGAAACAGCTGAACTGCCATTCCCAGACCTCCTGCTCTGAGGCGTGGCCGTGTGACAACGGGCGGGTGGGGGCTGGTGGAGCGGACGTGGCCACGACCAGGCATGGGCCAGCTCCCTCCCAGGTAGGACGGCGGCCTGTCCTGGAAGCAGCACCAGGTGCCCTCGCAAGCCACAGGTTGCAGATGTGGAAGTCACAGGACGGGAAGGTGCTTGGAAAACCACTGGCCGCCAATCAGGGGCATTCATTTTTGACTTTATATAAAAGACAAATACACTCTCTTGTGTCAAGATTTGGGTGTTCGGGCCGGCCCGGTGGCGCACTGGATAAGTGCGCTGCTTGGGAAGCGCGGCGGCGCTCCCGCCCGAGGGTTCGGATCCCACATACAGACCGGTTCCCGCTCACTGGCTGAGCGAGGTGCGGGAGCAACACCGAGGGTTGCAATCCCGTTGCCGGACACGGAAAAAGACAAAAAAAGGAAAAAAAAAAAAAAAGATTTGGGTGTTGGTACAGTGGTTAACCTACCCTAATACAAAGAAGTTAAACTCTTTGGAGAATAAACACGAAATGGTCCTATTTTCCCAATAACTATCCCCGGTACTTCCCCACCTGACCTTTGAGGA
>NW_007844946.1:0-691 GCF_000696425.1 Galeopterus variegatus
CTGATCTTACTGTGGTCAGCCCCACAGTCTGGAGGAAAGATGGGACCACGGTTATGGTATTGGGTGGTGGGTGCTGTCTGCACAGGGAGTCCTGGTTGGCCAGGGGCCATGCTAGGGTTCAGCCCAAAGTCCTGGGTGACCCAAAGAAGACTAAAATGACTCTGTGGGTGCCCGTGGTGGGGGCTGATGCTGCCGTGAGAGGCAGGGATGGCCCCCAACCACTGCGGGGCACCATCAGTGGGCCCTGCCCCAGTACATATGCAATGGCCCCTTCAGAACCCGCTCAGCTCGGGGCAGTCAGCACAGCCTGATGCTACAGGGGCAGGTGCAGCTGCACCCTGGCCTGGTCACCCATGCAGTCCCCACAGGAGGAAGTGCCCCAGTCCGGCCCACCTGTGCACCTGCAAGAGGTCATTGACTGCCTGACACCCTCACGGGTTCCTGCAGGCTGGAGGAAAGCTCCTCGGCCATCTGGGCCCTGTATCCATGGAAATGCCCACTACAGGCTCCAAAAGCCTGAGTGAACAAACTCAGGGAGCACGACCTGCCTGGTCTTGGTTGGTCCCTGGGTTTCTCTGGTGCCCTCTGAACTCTCAGGCTCCAGTTCTGGGGGGCTCGCCCAGACACTCCCAGGTGGGAGGCACAACCCTGGTCCCCCCATCCCCTGACTCAGGCTCAAGTGGCCAGTTGG
>NW_007844947.1:0-691 GCF_000696425.1 Galeopterus variegatus
TTCCTTTTTGTCTTTTTTACTGACCGGTAACGGGATCACAACCCTCGGTGTTGCGCCCACAACGTTCTCAGCCAGTGAGCAGGAACCAGTCTCCACATGGGATCCGAACCCTCGGCGGGAGCGCTGCCACGCTCCCAAGTGGCGCACTCTCCAGTGTGCCACTGGGCCGGCTCTGGGTCCTCCTTTCTAATCCAGTCAGCCAGTCTGTGTCTTTTGATTGGGGAATTTAAGCCTTTTACATTAAGAGTTGTTATTGAAAGGTGAGGATTTATTCCTATCATTTTATTGGTTGTTTGGTTGTCTTAGGTGTCTTTTGTTCCTTGCTTTCTGCTTTGCTGTTTGTTTTCTGTGTTTGTTCGTTCCTTAGGTTGTAGATAATGTGTTCATTTGTTTGTTTTCTTTTCATGATTGTCATTTTTAATATACAAGTGGGTTTTGATTTTTTTTTTTTTTAAAGATGACCGGTAAGGGGATCTCAACCCTTGACTTGGTGTTGTCAGCACCATGCTCAGCCAGTGAGCAAACCGGCCATCCCTATATGGGATCCGAACCCGCGGCCTTGGTGTTATCAGCACCGCACTCTACCGAGTGAGCCATGGGCCGGCCCCATGGGTTTTGATTTTACTTGGGTTTTTTTGGCAATGGTAGTTATTTTTCAGGAACCAAACCCAGTACTCCCTTGAGAATTTCT
>NW_007844948.1:0-691 GCF_000696425.1 Galeopterus variegatus
CCCCACTGTGACTGTTAAGAGGGTGGGAAATCCTATTATGGTAATTGAAAGGTGGGGCCTCAAAGAGATAATTGGATTGTAGGACTGTGCAGTAGTGAATGGATTAAAAATGGTGGTCAGGGGCGTGGTTCTGAGGGCTTTAAAAGAAGAGGAGAGAGTCTGCCTTTTGCTCACTCCGCTTCCACCATTTTGCAATGTGAGACCCCTGGGTCACTGCTGCCACCACCAGATGGACTTTGGACTTCCCAGGCTCAGAAACTGTAAGCAGTGAATTTTGTTTTCTTATAAATCACCCAGTTTCAAGTACTTGTTGTAAGCTATAGAAACAGACTAATACAGAAAATTGGTACCAGAGAAATGTGGTGTTGCTTATAACAAATACTTGAAAATGTGGAAACAGCTTTGGAACTGGGTGTTGAGGAGAGGCTGGAGGAATTTAGAAGAACAGGCTAGAAAAAGCCTAGATGCTGGTGAAAGTTTAGAAGACAAGAAAACCAGGGAAGATATGGGGAACTTTTTTGAGACTGGTTAAATGATGGTGAACAGAATGCTGATAGAAACATGGACTGTAAAGACCATTCTAACGAGGTCTCAGATAGAAATAAGGAGTTTATTGGAAACCAGGGCAACGATCACCCTTGCTGTGAACTGGCAAGGAACTTGGCTGCATTGCGTCCATGCCCTAGGACTT
>NW_007844949.1:0-691 GCF_000696425.1 Galeopterus variegatus
TTTTTTTCAAAATATTATTAATGAGACAGATAAAATATAAAACTCACTAGTTTAAATAGGACAGTTGGATTTAAATCATGTCTCTGTAAATGAAGCAAGGTACAACTTATCTGCCTCACGTGACAGAAGCCCACACTGAGTTTTAGTGAAACAAAGATAGCAAATTTACATTGCAAAGCACAGAGTAAGAATGTAAACCTTTTCAAGAAGGAATTTGAATGTGTCAGAAAAGACACACAAAGGGTTTTTTGTTTTGTTTTTTTAAAGAAATGGATGCCAAGATCAAACAGAATGATAGAACTCCACCACAGGATTTCCTTAACTGAGTTACTGAGCTAAGGGCTGAGCCAATGAACAAACAGAGCCAAAGCCGTTTGACTCGGGGCTCCAAGAGGAAGGCAGCAGATCCAAAAGGTCAGTGGGTTCGCCATGGCTACATTTCTCATGAGGCCTCAGAGTCTTTTGGTAAAACATTAGCAAGAGAAGCACATAGATGTTCAAGGAAAAAGGGTTTCAATTGACCAAATATTTTCTTTGGGGAGAAGCAAAAATCCAGAGAACTAGGGGCCTAAAAGAAAAATACATTCAAGGAAAACGAAAGCGTTGCAAAGTAACTGCCTCAGGCAAATTGGGCCCATTCATTCAGCTCAGAAAGAAATTAAACAAACAGAACAAAATGTTCCTAGCCATG
>NW_007844950.1:0-691 GCF_000696425.1 Galeopterus variegatus
GTAAAGAAGTTGCTGTGGTTTGGATGTGTTCCCCAAAAAGCATGTGTTGGAAACTTAATCCCCAGTGCAATAGTGTTGGGGGGGGGCATAATGGGAGGTGTTTACAGTGGATTAATGGCAATTATAAAATGACTTGAGACTTCGAGCTGGATCTCTCGCTGTCGTTCTCTCTTCATCTTCCACCTTCTGCCAGATTTACCCTCCCCAAAATGCTAGTGCCTTGATTTTGTAGTTCCCAGCCTCCAGAATTATGAGCCAAATAAATTTCTGTTGTCTATAAATTACCCCATTTGTGGTATTCTGCACAAAGCAAACGAAAACAGAAGTTGAGGATAACTGTTCTTCAGCCTAAATGATTTTTGTTCCTTATTTCTGACATTTATAACTTTCACGGTAAGACAACTGAGTATAGACTTCCTTTCATAGATTTTTGCCTGGAATATGGTAAATCCTCTTGATTTCTTTTCTTTTCTTTTTTAAAATTAATTTATTTTTATTTATTTATTTAAAAATTTTTTTAATTGAAATATAGTTGATGGTACATATCTATGGGGTACAGCATTGAATAGCTCTTGATTTCTTAATGCGGGATTCTTTAGAGGCAAGCAAGATTTCTTTCATTATTCTTTCATCAATGCTGCTACTTTGTTTTTTTCCTCTTCAGGGACCTATTATTTGGGTCTCATCTCTG
>NW_007844951.1:0-691 GCF_000696425.1 Galeopterus variegatus
AGATTATTATTAAGTGAATTTTACATTAGGATTCCCTCTCTGTGTTGTATAGTTCTATGCAATTTGCTAAATGCATAATGCCATGTATTCGCTATTACAGTATCATACAGAATAGTTTCACTGCCCTAATAAGCTTCTGCTTTCCACCTATTCATCGGTGCATCTCTCTCTCTCCTTGATTCCCTGGTAACCACTGGTATTTTTTTTTTTCCTGTTATCTCAAACATTTATTGTTTCTTTGTGTTGGGTGCATTCAAGATCCTCTTTTCCAGCTGATTGAATGTATAAAATAAATAGTTGTTAATCACAGTCACCCTACAGTGCTATGGAACACTAAATCCTATTCTTCCTACCTAGCCGTAATTTTGTATTTGTTAATCAACTCTCACTATCCCCTACCACTTTATCCTTCTGCTAAAAATTTGTTACTTTGCCCCCCAGATTTGTCAACCCACATCCCCTGAGTGATGGAGCCACAAAGGATTACTCATAGCCCATCTCTTCTGAGCAGTGAAAAGCGCCAAAGTGGTTAACTTCCCCAGAACCCTTAAGCGAGAGGCATCCCTTCCTTAGGAAATTAACTCCGAATTGGCGTTCTCTTCCTGCATTTATTTTCCAGAGCAGGAAGTAACAGGAAGAGAACAAAAGTGGGGTTATAGTTTAACAATATAGGCTGGTAACTTTCAGTGAA
>NW_007844952.1:0-691 GCF_000696425.1 Galeopterus variegatus
GATTTTATCAGCAATAACATTCTTGACCCTATAGTTAGGCAACTGTTCATATTTTCAAAAACATGAGCTGATCTGTTGCAAGCCTGTAAACCAGAATCGGAACCCCTCAGCCCCTGTGCTGGTTGATGGACAGTACTTCTCCAAGCCTAGATACCTCTAAGCCTCCTTAAGCTTTTGTAATTTCAGGGTCATTGCAAAGTAACTTTTCTCTTGTTAGTTTTAAACATATCCTTTGACTGGAACTTTTGATTTCACGAGTATATTGCCTTATCTCCTTGCTTTATTGTTTGATTCAAAATTTTGTCTTGCCTTTACCTGGATTCCTTTCTGCAGTGACATAAAGAAACTCTTGCTTGATCCAGAGTTCACTCTCTTGCAGAGGTGCCTGCTTGTTTCAAGGTAACACTGTTTGAAGTATTCCGTATAAGAGACAGAATTTCAGGTTAACTCCTTTCTCTTTCGTAGGGTTTTTAGTTTCAACCAAACCTAGATTTTAGAAAAATGTATCAGTTCATCCTTTAGATTTGACTTAGAATTAATTTTGAGAGTAGTAACACAAATAGAGAAAAGAACAAAGTTACATTTTAAATGTGAAATCCAGGCCTTCTCTATTGCAAGGACTCCCTCCTACAGACAGCTCTTTAAGATATGTTTTAAAATATCAGACACAAATAGTATGTGTTTAAATATA
>NW_007844953.1:0-691 GCF_000696425.1 Galeopterus variegatus
CCAAAAAGAAACAATAAAACCAAAATCCACATCTTCACATTTTCGGGTGAACCTGCCAAACGCTAGAGGTAAATAGATGTTAGAGGCATCCAGAAAGAAAGGCAGGTGGACGTCCACCAACAGGACGAGGGCAGGCTCAGCCTTGGGGTCGGCCAGGGCCCTGTCGGGTCGCGGTCTCCCTGGCAGGTCCCCTGGGCGGCTTCAGCCCCGCACACACCTGCTGGGTCCCCGTGGTGACCACAGAGCCGGGCTCGGGAGCCCCCTGGTGGCCGTGCTGAGCCACTGCACGTCGTGCCGGACCAGGCGGAATCTCCGGACCCAGCGCGCCCTGGACCGACCTCAGAGCGCCAGAGAACACGCTCCGCCTGCAGTCTACACCCGCAAAGCCGCCTGCAGGACAGGACACGCCGTAACATTGCCACACACGGCAGGCGAACCTGCCTTTCCCGCCCACGCTGCAGGCACTTGCGTGCTGGGGAATACGTCGCCTGCTACAGCCCTTTTCCGTGTGCCTGTCCCATTCCCAGACACCCAGACTTGACGGGCTGTAATTAAAGTCTCGCTTCTCGTAAGGAAGAAAGAAAGAAAAACTCATTCGAGGGCACTTGTTAAAGTATGGGAAGGGGCCGCCCCGGTGGCGCACTGGATAGTGCGCTGCTTGGGAAGCGCGGCAGCGCTCCCGCCCGAGGGT
>NW_007844954.1:0-691 GCF_000696425.1 Galeopterus variegatus
CTGGCCAGAGTGCCTTGAATCAACAAGGAACTTTTCCAATTGTACATACATTTGGTTGGGAGACAGGTGGTCAGTGCTTCATAATTATACCTGCAATCCTGTGTTGTTGAGAATTTGTTTCTTGAAGGCTGTTGTACGATTATGTTCCACCTATCCCAGATGGAACCTGAAGCTTCATGAACAGTGGCTTATGGTAACTGCCATGGTAGCAGAAAATGGATTTTATATAGAAAGGGATACATTGCTGGAAGATTTGGGAAATAACATGATAAAATTAACTGAGGTACAGGGTATAAAGCAAAATTTTAATCTTTCCAGTATGGTTATCTGTTATAATAAAATATTTATGGTTTCACTTATAGACCTAAATGTAACTGAAATGAGTAGATGATGATCCTCATGTAAGGATTATTTTTGAGAGGAATTCAAACTAAAATTCCCCATTGATGTCATATCCATGGAGATTGGCCAGATGAAAATCTGTAAGTTTGGAAAAGTCTCATATGCAGTTGAATTCCTGTGACAAAGACTGTTAAAAGGTGCAAAGATAATGGATAAAGGAGGGAAATAAATAGTTCAAGTAGTAAAAGATTATCAGAAAACTTGTGAGATTTTTGGTAACAGCACGTATTGGAGAGGAAATTCCAGCACCTCTCTGGATGATACAAGTCATGATTGTCATCAGTGTTTT
>NW_007844955.1:0-691 GCF_000696425.1 Galeopterus variegatus
TTATTCTTGAGCCAGGTGGTGATATAATAAATATGTTAGTGTAACACAAACAGTCTAGAGCAAAAGTAGTACAAATTGGTGCAACCTTAAAAGCTATTTGACATTGTATGTTGAAATGTTGGTATTTGGCATGTCTTTTGCTTCAGTAATTCCACTTCTAACTACTTATCTTTCAGAAATTATCTGCTCAAAATTTAAGCTTTTAGATTGAAAGCATTGCTTATACTGCTGAATCATTTAAATCACCTGGTAATGGGAGATTTACTAAACATATCCTCTAAGTAGCCTGATTTGTGGTCATTAAGATATAAGGGAGGGTGCTTAATGACATTGAAAAAAGTGATAGGAGATAAATTACGAAGTTTTGTCTTCAGTGCTTTTATAATTTCTATGAAATATATGTGTTCCTATATGTTCATAGCACATATGACCATAGGAGAATTTGGAAAGTTTGATAACGCAGAAGTAAAAATGCTAGTTCTTTATATTTACCTATAGTTTTTAGGTTTTCTGGTCAAAATATGCTTCGGTTTTACAGTAATTTTTTTTTAAACAGTGATTTTAGGTAGTATGGACATTTTTACTATATTGATTCTTCCATCTTTAATTTCTTTCAGAAGTGATTTGTAGTTCTCATTGTAGAGATCCATCAAAATACCAATGACATTCTTCACAGAAATAGAAAAAGCAA
>NW_007844956.1:0-691 GCF_000696425.1 Galeopterus variegatus
ATGGAAATTTAAATGAAACCAAAGATATATGTAAAAATAATAGCTGTTACTGTGCAACTGAGAGGGTCCTACTTCTCCCCAGCCCTTATCAATGATTATCACAATTATTTGTTTATATGATCACCTCATCAGTAGACTTGCTGCTCTTTGAAAACATCTTTTGTCTTGTTTATCTTTGTATTTTTTTAGCCCAGCACAGTGGCCAGCATGTGTAGGGGCTCAGTAAATGCCTATTGCCTCCAGGAATAAATACACGAATTTATTAATTTCAATCGACACTTCATCTCCAAATTTCCTGGAAACTGAGGTTGAAAACAGAAAGAAAATAAAAAAGCACATTAAGGAGAAAAGGAATGATATATTTTGATGAGGGAAAGAATGACTTGGTATCCATATGGTATACCTTACAGTAATCTGAGGAAAAAGCAAGGCAAAATAGGATGAAACTATTTGAATGAGTTAACCAATGAGTGAACAGCGAAATACAGTAACAAAGGAGTGAGCACATGGCCATTTAGGTCCTTCCAAGCAATCTAAAATGTAGTGCCTACAATGAGATGCTGGCCTTGGTTCTGAGATTACAAGGATTTATAATACTTTCCCATATGGTTCCCACCCTGTGACTGCAGGTTTAAATCACCTGGAGAGATTTTTAAACACTGATACCCACCCAGCCAGTCTCCTCCCCAGA
>NW_007844957.1:0-691 GCF_000696425.1 Galeopterus variegatus
AGGTGATAAAACTACAAAGAAAAGCAAGGAAGTGATTATTATAAAAAGCTAGCTACTGGCTGCCTTTAAAGGGGGTTATGACTTTTTTCTCAGAAATGGAAAGAACTCTCCAGACATTTATATGGAGGAATAACAAAAGACCACACATAGCCAAAGCAATGCTGAGCAAAAAAAAAAATAAAGCTGGAGGCATTACTCTACCTGACTTTAAACTATACTACTAAGCTATAGTAACCAAAACAGCATGGTAGTGGTATAAAAACAGACACACTGATCAATGGAACAGAATAGAGAATCCAGAAATCAACCCACACACTTACTGCCATCTGATCTTTGACAAAGGCACCAAGCCTATTCACGGGGGTCGGGACTGCCTCTTCAGCAAATTGTGCTGGGAGAACTGGATATCCATATGCAGGAGAAAGAAACTAGACCCATACCTCTCACCATATACTAAAATCAGCTCAAAATGGATTAAGGATTTAAATATACTCCCTGAAACAATAAAACTTATTAAAGAAAACATAGGAGAAACACTTCAGCAAATAGGGCTGGGCAGAGACTTCATGAATACGACCCCAAAAGCATAGGCAACCAAAAGAAAAATAAAAAAATGGGACTACATCAAACTAAAAAGCTTCTGCACAGCAAAAGGTATAATTAACAGAGCTAAAAGACAACCAACAGAGTG
>NW_007844958.1:0-691 GCF_000696425.1 Galeopterus variegatus
CACCAAACTCTCACATTTAGAATGTATTTTTTAAATTCTGAAAACTCAACAGTTAAAAAAACCAAAAAATCTAATTGGAAAATGGGGCCAAAGACATTGTAATCTGCAGAACAGTAGCCCCCAAAGATGTCCATGTCTCCAGACCTGCAATCCTCAGAGCCTGTGAATATTTTGAATTACATGCCAAAGGATAGTTAAGGTTGCAGATGGAACCTTGCTAATTAGTCAGATTGGAGATAGAGATTACCCTGGATTACCCAGATGGGCCTCTATTAGTCATGGTTCTCCAGAGAAACAGAATGATACACACATGCACATCCTATTATACATAGAGAGAAAGAGAGAAAGTGAGAGAGAGAAAGACTGAGAGAGAGAGAGAGATTGATTTTAAGAAATTGGCTCATGGGCCAGCCCGGTGGCGCACTGGAGAGTGCGGCGCTTGGGAGTGCAGCGGCGCTCCCGCCGAGGGTTCAGATCCCATGTGGAGACCGGTTCCCGCTCACTGGCTGAGCGCAGTGCAGGTGCAACACCGAGGGTTGCGATCCCGTTGCCGGTCCCCGGTACGGGCGCGACACTGGGGGTTGCAATCCCGTTACCGGTCAGTAAAAAGGACAAAAAGGGGAAAAAAACAAAAAAAAGAAATTGGCTCATGCAAATATGGAGGGCAGCAAGTCCAAACTCTCCAGGGTGG
>NW_007844959.1:0-691 GCF_000696425.1 Galeopterus variegatus
TAGATGGAAGAACCTAATTTTGCCAATTTAGTGAAAACTTGGATACTACTGGGATTTTTTCCATCCTTTAATTTAATTAATTAATTTATTTACTTTGAGTAAATACTAAGTCATCAAGGAATTTTTCCCTCCTTTTATTAAACTGATTGATTGATTAATTAATTAATTGATTTTGAGTAAATACTAAGTCATCAAGGAATTTTCTTATTTCCTTCTGTTCTCTCCCTCAATACCCCAAATTGGGGGAGGGGGGTGTCTTGAGGATGGGGCAGCATCTGTTCCTCAATGTCCTCCGTCCTCCACCAGCTTCTGTGCATGTAACTCAGCGCACCTTGTCTTCAAGTGCACACTCCCCAGAAGTTTTCTTACCCTGGCCTCCTAGGATCTCCCTTCTATGTGGCTTTGTATTTATCCAACATGTGGCTTTGTATTCATCCAAAGACTTGATCAAAACTTTAGGAAAATTTCTGGAGCTCTTTCTCTGCTTATGTCCTGCTCCCTATCCTCTCTCCCCAAAATCCCTCCTGCTAACTCTCTTTGAACCCCAGTTCTGTCTGCTCAGTTCAGGGAAGTTGCTGCTTTAGCACGGGTCCCCGTTGTCACACCCAGAAACTGTTTTGTGACAGAGAGCTGCGCTGATGGGAAGGTTCGCCTCATTTGTTCTCCTTCTCGAAGGGAAAATCAGTCCTGC
>NW_007844960.1:0-691 GCF_000696425.1 Galeopterus variegatus
CGTGGCCTTGGTGTTATCAGCACCGCACTCTCCCGAGTGAGCCACGGGCCGGCCCTTCACATTTAAATTTTTAAGAAACATAATTTATTTTCATACCTGATATGGGATTGGGATTCAATTTTATTTGGTCCCAGGGTCATTAATTGATTAGTCCAGCCTTTCCTCCACTGATTGGTAAAGTCACTTCTGTCACAGTGTCCAACTATGTTTGTGTCTGTTTCTAAGTTCTCTATTCTTTACTCTCCTTATCTATCCCCACTAATACCACACAGCCTTCATTGCTATACCTTTAAAATAATTCTTAGGGCCGACCCTTGGCTCACTCAGGAGAGTGCGGTGCTGATAACACCAAGGCCGCGGGTTCGGATCCCATATAGGGATGGCCGGTTTGCTCACTGGCTGAGCGTGGTGCTGACAACACCAAGTCGAGGGTTAAGATCCCCTTACCGGTCATCTTTTTAAAAAATAAATAAATAAATTCTTGTTACCTGTTATCTGGTAGGGCAAGACTTCCCCCTGTTCTTTTACTTCAAAAGTGTCTTGATTATTCTTGATCCTTTATTCTTGAATTTTAAAATCACCTTATTAAAGACCTGAGGAACTCTGTGGGATTTTGATTGAAATTACATTGAATTTTTTTTTTTTTTTTGTCTTTTGTCTTTTTTCCGTGTCCGGCAACGGATCGCAACCC
>NW_007844961.1:0-691 GCF_000696425.1 Galeopterus variegatus
CACAAAGAAATGATAAATGTCTGATGGGAAGGATGTGCTAATTGCCCTGATTTGATCATTACACATCATATACATGTACCAAAATATCACTCTGTACCCCATACAGTTATTATGTGACAGTTAAAAATAAAATTTTAGGGCCGGCCCGGTGGTGCACTCGGTAGAATGCGGCGCTTGGGAGCGTGGCAGCACTCCCGCCGAGGGTTCGGATCCCATATAGAGACCGGTCCGCTCACTGGTTGAGTGCAGTGTGGGCGCAACACCGAGGGTTGTGATCCTGTTGCCGGTCGCGGTGCGGGCGCAACACCGAGGGTTGCGATCCCATTACTGGTGACGAAAAAAGACAAAAAGGGGAAAAAAATAAAAATAAATAAATAAATAAATAAAAATAAAATTTTAAATACTGAACTAAAAAAAACTAAAACAATTTAGTCAAAATAAAAAATTTAATCCTCCTTGGAATATATCTTACCCTATATTCACTACCACACTTCCCTTTCCATTGGTCCTGGGATTACTTCTCTCTGCTTATGTATTATTTGACTGCTCAGTGAGATTTGACAGTATTAGACATCCTTTCTTTCTTGTAAATCTTTTTTTGTTTGTTTTTCCGGAAATCCAGGGTACCTTTTCCCTAGTCCTCCTTCTTCCTTACTGGCTACTCCCTGTCAATCTCCATTGCTGGTTTCTC
>NW_007844962.1:0-691 GCF_000696425.1 Galeopterus variegatus
GCTAGGAAGCAGGCAAGGAGCACTCCGAAAACACAACTTCCTCGTGGGTGGCCCACCACAGCCACCACCACAGCTATGGCTTCCCGCAAAAATGGCTCAATGCCACAGCAGTAGCCATAGCTACCAAGCAGGTGGCCCGCCAGACACCCAACTGCAGTGACACAAGGAGAGTCACCAGACAAGGCCAGAAGAAGAAGAGGACACCAAAGCCCACTCCAGCATAATAGAAGAAGCAACTGTTCTGTCATGCCCCTGCTGTATTTCTGATTTTAGTAATTTCTGTCTTCTCTCTTTTTTTCTTGGTCAGTCTAGATAAGGGTTTGCAAATTTTGTTGATCTTTTTATTTTATTTTATTTTATTTTATTTTATTTATTTTATTTTTTTTAAAGATGACCGGTAAGGGGATCTTAACCCTTGACTTGGTGTTGTCAGCACCACGCTCACCCAGTGAGCGAACCGGCCATCCCTATATGGGATCCGAACCCGTGGCCTTGGTGTTATCAGCACCGCACTCTCCCTAGTGAGCCACAGGCCGGCCCTGTTGATCTTTTTAAAGAATCAAAAAATTTTAAGACTACTAACCAGTCTACAAAGCACCATTGATGTAAATATTTTAATCAGACATTAACTTTACATAATTCTTTTAGGGTATAATAATCTTTGTATATTATTGTGTAACTTGTTAAGTAT
>NW_007844963.1:0-691 GCF_000696425.1 Galeopterus variegatus
CCAGTCATTGAGGATGATGAGTCAGATAGTTGATATTTGAGTATTCAAGGGAAAGGAGACCATAGTGAATTTGGTCGTATAAACATAGGCTAGAGAGAGGAGTGAAGCAAAGACTCTGGGGTTCAGTTACTGATGATAACAGGTAGCATTTCTTAAGCAACTATCCACCATATACCCCACACCTCCCATAAACTGTCTCATTCCGTCCACACAAGAGCATGAGAGGTATTTTCAAATTCACAGAAGGCAGTCTCCACCCTCTCTATTGACTGTGTTACATTTAACTTTCCAAAACCCAACACTGATGAAATCATTCCACCATGAAATGGAGCCAACCATTCTTTGGAGCCAGACATACCAGGTTCCAAATTCTTGCTCTGCCATTTATTAAGCCAAATTACTAACCTACTCAAGTGTCAGGATTTTTTCTGTAAAGAGAAGGTAATAGAAGTTCGATGTGTGGGTTAAATGAAATAACACCAGTACCCAAAAAATGTACATTTCCTTTTACATCTTTCTCTGCCCCAAACCCCACATACACTTCTATCTGGCACCTCCAACCATGCATCTTAAACTTTAGTGAGCACAAAAGCCACCTGGCAACCTTGTTAAGGTACAGATTCTAGTTCAGCAGGTCTGAGATTCTGTATTTCTAACAAGCTCCCAGGTGATGTTGTAAATGTAGAACCCC
>NW_007844964.1:0-691 GCF_000696425.1 Galeopterus variegatus
ACCTTGCATCAAGGATCAAGTACACAAAGCAGTGGGAGCACTGTGTGAGGAGCTCCCGTGCCTCACCTGGACAGGTGTGACCATGCCCTTGCCCCTCCCCACTCTCTGCCCTGACATCTCCCCTAGGCTCCCTGCCATCTCCCGCCCTCCTCGGTGGGGCAGGCATCCCCGAGGTGCTCCCATCGTCCCATGCTCTCCTCTCTAGCCACACTTGCTGGATGGTAGTGGCTCATTTCTGGGTCTTGTCACAAGCGGGAAGCATCTGAGGAACTGGGACGAACCTTCCACCTCCTCTGCCAGAGACGCCCAGAGGCGCTTGGTAAGTGTTGGCTCCCAGCGGGGGGCTCCTGGCGTCCAGTCGCAGACTCCCCATCTCCACACCCAGGCAGAGGAGCCCACCCCGTCCCAGTGCTGGAGCCAGCAGCTGGGGCAGCTAAGGTGGGGACGGAGGCTCCCTGGGATTGCTTGGGGAGCAGGCCAGAAAAAGTGTCCCCTTTCACCCTTGGCTTTGTGCCTCTCGGGCTTATTTTCACGTGGTTTTCTCATACAATCGTAACAACATGGCAAAGTCAACATGGTACTTTTAAAATTGTGGAAAAGGCTTGGCTTTTTTTCTGGTGACTGTGTTCCGGGAAGTTCTGTGCTGGCCCATAGCCATTCCCCTCCCTCCCGGGGATCCTGGCCCAGGCAG
>NW_007844965.1:0-691 GCF_000696425.1 Galeopterus variegatus
ATCTTACTGACGGGGTCCTTTTCAGCTTCCCTTGTTAGTTCCATCTTATCTTCCCATCTTCCAAGTAATGGAATGCCCAGGCCCAGTCCTTGTCCCTCCTCTCTTTTCTATCTACACTCACTCCCTAGTCATCTCATCCAGACTCATGGCTTTTGATACTTTCTACATGACTGATAACTCCCAAATACACTGACAGAGCCCTGAACTGCATGCCTGTGTATTCAGCTGCCCGCTCAGCATCTCCACTGGGATGTATGGCAGATGTCTCAAGCTTAACCTGTCCACAGCAGAACTCTTACTGTACAGCCTGCAAAACTTTTCCCATCTCAGCAAACAGCACCTCTATCCTTTCAGTTGCTGAAACCAAAGCCTTGGGATTATCCTTGCCTCTGGGCTTTATACCCTACCTCAAAAACATCAAATCTTGTTGGCTCTACCTTCAAGTGTATCAAGAACCTGTTTACTTCTCACCACTTCTCACTTGTTCCAAGTCACCTTCTCTACCACCTGAATTACTGTAACAGCTTCCGACCTTGTCCTTCTGCTCTTCCACGTCTTCCTCAGCTCAACAACAAGAAGGAACCTCCTGAAACATTAATCAGATGTTTAATCTACAAATTCTTCCTTTTGTTCTTTCCTTCTTTTTCTTTTCTTTTCCTTCACTCCTTTCCTCCTTCCTTCCTTCCTCCCC
>NW_007844966.1:0-691 GCF_000696425.1 Galeopterus variegatus
TAGAAGTAAATAAATAGAAAATGAATAAAAAGAGGTCAACTATTTTGATTAAGAAAAGTGCTAAAACTGAGTTTTAATTTGGTGCTGCAAGTCACAGTGGTTCTCAGGACTAGAAAATAAAAGGAAGAATGCAATTATTTAGGCAAAACAGCAATTATTCTTTACACTAATTCTAAAACATTTTTTTTTTTTCAAATAGAATTATCAATCTGGGTATCAAACCATTCTGGTTTCTGGGAATGAAATACAACACTTTAATAAAAAGTGAAAGTTTCCTATAAGGTAAAGAATTATCCCACAGATTAAATGATGCTGGTCCTTAAAAAATATGTGGTGCCAGGGACTGTGCCACAATGAGGTCCTTCTATCACTTACTGCTAGGCTCTTATGCTTCATTGTTGTCTCTGTAGATCACCTTTTCCTGTTGTCCCACTATCATAGCCAAAACTGAACAAGTGTACAAACAAACAAATAACATTAAAATTTAATTATTAAATTGGGGTCACCCAAAATTGTCTTCTTTCTTTTTGATTGCTGTTTCTAAAAGAGGATTTTGATAGGACAAGTCTTATTCAATAAACTGATCCTTAAGAATGAAGTCTAATTTTACAAAAACTGCAGGTCATATGGGTGATTTTCTAGAAAACAATTTGAGCACTTTATATGAAATATAGCAGTTTATATCATACCA
>NW_007844967.1:0-691 GCF_000696425.1 Galeopterus variegatus
CCGGTCTGTATGTGGGATCCGAACCCTCGGTGGGAGCGCCGCCACGCTCCCAAGCGGTGCATTGTAGCAGTGCGCCACCGGGCTGGCCCGTTAGTCTGCTTTTTGAGTAGTGAAATAGCTTCCTGGTTTGCACATCAGAAATGTTAAACAGTAGAATTCATTTTGTGCAGAAGCACCACAACTCCTGCACCTCGCTAGGGTGTCAAAGCCCCTTTCCTTTTCAGAACTGGCCACAACATCCCTATCTGCTCTGGCGGTAACTCTCTCTTGGAGAGTCCCTCCCCAACCAGCCTGGTTGTGGAGCAGATCAATAGCCCAGGGTACTGGCCCATCTCGGCCTGCTGTGGGAAAGACATTGAGGGTGGAACTGACCTTTACCAAGTCCAGCCTTCCCCCCCTCTGTCTAGTAGGATGAAGGCATGTCTGACCACCTAAGGCAATGGACTGCGGCCTTAGAAACTTGCCTTTTAAGGATATTTCCACCTCTTGCCTCATATTGAGATATAGCAAACATTTTAGCACCCGAAGAGATATAGCAAACATTTTGGCACCCAACCTGCAGGCTGACTTTTCAGATTAAACTCATAAACTCAACGTGAGAAAGAAGAGAGCCTCACATCTCCTTGACAGCCGGTCCTGCTGCTGCACAACCACACACTAAACGCAAACAGCACATCCCCACCAGCCCACT
>NW_007844968.1:0-691 GCF_000696425.1 Galeopterus variegatus
TAATCTCTATGATAAATTCTCAGGGCCAAGATGGACATGGACACGGGCAAGGTCCTTTATTACACATGGAAATCTGACCAAAAGGGTGAGTGGGATCTGAAATCCAGTGCACACTTTGCTTCCTGACACAGAGCTGCCCCTGTCCAGAGGGGGCATTTCTATCTAATTTTCTCAGAGACTTCATATAGGCTAGCTGTGGCCCCCTTAAATGCTGTAAGAAAAATGCTATGAGAGCATAAAGCCAGAGAACTTTTGCCATTGATCAGGCAGATTTACAATGAGAAGACATCACCGAGGAGGTGACATCTAAGCTGGGTTTTGACAGATGTTTAGTAGGCAGAAAGTGGTCAAGACAGGTGGGGTTGAGGTGGGTATTCGAGGTATACTGAATAACCCATAGGGAGTTACACAGAATTGAGAATCATTGGCATCGTTGGAGAATGACAATTATTTAGTATGGTTAATGTTTATAGAACAGAACTGACTAAGCAATACGGGTCTAAAAAAGTCAGTTTGGGCAAGATTATGATAATTTCTGTATGCTATAATTGGCTTTGTCTTATAGATGATGGGGAGCCATTGAAAGCTTAAAAGTAGATGATAATGTCGTATCTGTATGAGGGGTAACTTTGGTGACAGATGGAAGTAGATGATGGGATGCCTGACTGAGGACTAGGAGCCAGTTAGGAAG
>NW_007844969.1:0-691 GCF_000696425.1 Galeopterus variegatus
TGGCAGCTACTCTGATTGTCAGCTTTGTGTCCCCATTTCCTTTGTCTGGCACCAGGCATGGGTGCAATTTTCTGACAAGCATCTCACGCATGTGTTTCTAGGGAGCAGGACCCAAACCACCGTGTCCCTATCCCCAGTCTTCACTGGGTTGGGCATTTCAATTTTAATATATGTATGATTCTCCTGGGGATTGTTATAAAAATGTAGATTCTGATTCAGTAGGTCTGGGGTGGGGCCTGAGATTCTGCATTTCCAATAAACTCCCGGGTGAAGCCAATGCTGCTGATCTGCAGACCTCACTCTGAAGAGCAAGTGAATAAAAATGAAAGTATAATGTGACTATTTTGTCTATGGGAATCCATAAGTTCTTGAACTTGGTGAGAACTCCCTTCGGTCTGCCCTGGAAGTGACTTCTGCACCCTCTGTATTCCACAGAAGCCTCACCAAGCTGCAGACTTGACCTACTTTACTTGTGCTTTCTTTAAGTGGTACTACAGGATGACCTCAGTGGTGGTTCTCAAATTTTAGTATGCATTAGAATCATCTGGAAAGCTTGTGAAAAGTGCCAGTTGCTGGGCCCCATCACAGAGTTTCTGACTTGGTAGGTCTGTGTGGGGCCTGAGTATTTGCATGTCTAACAAGTTCCCAGGTGATACCAAAGCTGCTATTTTGGGGACAATTGACAACAGCT
>NW_007844970.1:0-691 GCF_000696425.1 Galeopterus variegatus
AGTAAGATACCCTCCTTCGCACTTTCACTTCATGCTGGACCTCACTGACCCATCCGTAGTTGATACACAACATCCCATGCACTCAGATTCTACTAATTGGGAATTAAAGTGTGTTCACAAGAACTAGACCAAAACTTACAATTGCACTGCAAATGATATAAAAGAGATTTACTAGATGCTTGCCTTAACTAAGATGAGATTTATAAATATTTTTTAGATCATGTGTTAGGGAACATTAGTGTTCACCATATTTACAAGGAGTTTTGCAGTCAAAATAACTTGGGAAATGATAGATAACCATTTTCATCATATCCTTCTGAGCCTTGCAGTTCCAAATGTAGATCTATGCAGTGATATATATAGAGAGAGAGATACACACACACACACATATATATGTGAGACATACTTGTCACAAATGCACAATTAGTTTCCACCACATACTAGAGAATCAAAATGTTTAACAAAATCCTCAAGTGATTCTTATGTACCTTATAGTTTAATAAGAACTACTTTGGATGATTCCCAATTCATATGAGCATGTTAGCAAAAAAATGTTTTAAGTTGAATTCATAATTTAAAAAGTCTTTCTAACTTTATCTCATTTAATAAAATTATTTGACCACAGAAGAACAGCTATGTTGTTTTTGAAACAGTTACTAATATTTCATAGCTCGAAACTTTTTTTTTTTTT
>NW_007844971.1:0-691 GCF_000696425.1 Galeopterus variegatus
AGCTGTTTCCTCATCTGTAAAATGGAGATAATAATGGTGCTTACCATATGCGGTTGTAGGAGATTGTTCACATAAGACCTTTACAACAGTGCCGTTTGCCCATGCAGACAGCAATTAGTGAATGAATAAATTAACAGACCCACCCAACTCAGAGGGGAACTCTTCAGGCAGTGTAGCTGGAGGATGCTCTTTAAAGCTCTTTAGAGCTTGAGAAGAGCTCTGGTAAATATAGCTTTCTCCATCTCATTTTGCATGGACAGCCAAGGACGTGTGAGATATGTTAATTATTAGGCTTCTTGGAAATGGATCTAGCTTGGTTCATTCCTGAGCTCCTCTCCCAACCCCACTGCAATATTGGGGTGCAGGGAGAAACATTGCCCATCTTACCTTCTCAGGGACACCAAACACAGGGTATTTGGCCAAGCCAACAGACAGTGGTTAGGCCTGCAAGGTGGCCCCTGTGGAAGCAAACCTGACAAGTGGCTTTGGGATCCATTGGGAGTCAAAGTGCTATTCAAGTACCATTCTGGATGCAAAGTCCATCCTCCAGTGCCAAGCCAGAGATTTAGAAAATCCATCACTTTGCAACAGCTGGCCCTAATCAGAAGGGGATGTGAGACTCCTATTGTGACTGTGACCTTGGGGACACAGAGTTGGAAAACTACCAACAGCAACTAATTGAAAAGGACCC
>NW_007844972.1:0-691 GCF_000696425.1 Galeopterus variegatus
TTCAGTCTTTAAGTCCCTGTTTAAATAGCTCCTTGTTAGAGGGACCTTCCATGACCATCCACGTGAATGAGAGGGTGACCCGCCTGTACCCCGCTCTCCTTAGCTCCTGCACCAGCTTGCTTTCCTCACGACCCCGTTGCCCGTCTCCCTCCCCCACCACAGCTCTGTGAGGCGGTGGGTTCATCTATTTTCTTCACAGTGGTGTTTCCAGGGCCCAGAGCAGTGCTCAGTGTTCATACTGCCGAGGGAAGGCAGGATTGACACTTCCTGTCCGCTCCGTGAGTGTCAGTTAACACGTGTGGTCTCTCACAGCTTGTCTTCCCAGCTGGACTCCTCGAGAGCTCGGTCCCATTGGAACTGCCTCTTATACATCCCATTTGTGGGGGAGGCATTCCTGCCCTGGGGTTATGGGGATGGCCAAACACAGGACACCTGACACTGGACAGATGAGACCCACAGCAGTTTGTTAATCACGTCTACTCACAGGACACGGCACGCCATGCCAGACCATGTGAGAGTGGACTGAGGAACAGTAGACAGGCGGGGGCTGCGGAAGGTGGCCTTTGTAGTATCAAGAGGGTGGGGTGACCCCATTCCCACAGGAAGATGTGACTGGCTGGTGGGGGTAATTCCACAAGCTGGAAGCCACTCCTCAGGAGAAACAGGGACTGTCTGGTCCCCTTGGTCAGGT
>NW_007844973.1:0-691 GCF_000696425.1 Galeopterus variegatus
TTTAATACTGATTAAAAGCTCTTTCTATATGTTTTAAAATTTGAAATGTAATTGTTCCTGGTAAATCATAAAATAAACTCCAGACTGTATGACACACACTGAAGAAAAAGCAGGAAGAGGCCTTCTGCAGCAACTATCCATAGAATCTTAGTCCAGGCTTTATCACTGTGCTTTTCATCTTTGAAAAGGCAAGTCAAAGAAAAATTCTGTATTTTATGTTTGAAAACTAGCATTAGTTATTTAAAACTAGATATTAGTTGAATATACTAATAATTTATATTATGCCTGCTGAAAGGTAATGTAATTCTGCACAACTGTACTATTGCATCATTATATTTTGAACTTATGATTTCATCATTGTATTTAACACTACTGGTTAGACAATGTGGTCAAATTCTCTATTTTAGCCCAATGCTAAAAATTAATGAGGACAAAATCTTTCTTGAAAGCTTGTCTTGTATCTTTTAGATGATTATTTTGTCATTTGTTTCCGTTCTCTGCTACAATTTTCTTTTGCCTTATATTCTAGAATTTTATCTAGTACACTTGCCTTTTGTTTTGTTAAGTAACTATTTGTCATGAAGACAGAATTTCATTTTTCACAGTGATTAATATGATATATGTTCTGTTTGTTTGTCATTTAAGCAGTCTTGATGGTCTACTTTAATAATTTTTTTATATCAATCTCCTT
>NW_007844974.1:0-691 GCF_000696425.1 Galeopterus variegatus
CGTGCGCAAGTCGGGGGCTCGCACGAAAGCCGCCGTGGCGCAATGAAGGTGAAGGCCGGCGTGCTCACCGGCCAAGGTGGGATCCCGAAGC
The DNA here is from genome assembly GCF_000696425.1 of Galeopterus variegatus. Lineage (NCBI taxonomy): Eukaryota > Metazoa > Chordata > Mammalia > Dermoptera > Cynocephalidae > Galeopterus > Galeopterus variegatus. The sequence continues at coordinate 92 of NW_007844974.1, forward strand.
CTCTCCAGTCCACCGAGGGTGCACCACCGGCCCGTCTCGCCCACCACGCTGGGGAGGTGGAGCACAAGCGCACGTGTTAGGACCCAAAAGATGGTGAACTATGCCTGGGCAGGGCGAAGTCAGAGGAAAATCTGGTGGAGGTCTGTAGCAGTCCTGACGTGCAAATCGGTCGTCTGACCTGGGTATAGGGGTAAAAGATTAATCAAACCATCTAGTAGCTGGTTCCCTCCGAAGTTTCCCTCAGGATAGCTGGTGCTCTCTCCGAAGTTTCCCTCAGGATAGCTGGCGCTCTTGCACGTGGAATGCAAGACCCCACGCAGTTTTATCCGGTAAAGCGAATGATTAGAGGTCTTGGGGCCGAAACAATCTCAACCTATTCTAAAATTTAAATGGGTAAGAAGCCCAGCTCGTTGACGTGGAGCTGGGCGTGGAATGCGAGTGCCTAGTGGGCCACTTTTGTAAGCAGAACTGGCGCTGCGGGATGAACTGAACGCTGGGCTAAGGCACCTGATGCCGACGCTCATCAAGACCCCAGAAGTGGTGTTGGTTGATATAGACAGCAGGACGGTGGCCATGGAAGTCGGAATCCGCTAAGGAGTG
>NW_007844975.1:0-691 GCF_000696425.1 Galeopterus variegatus
GCCCTGTGCAGATAGCACGTGAGTCTCTTTGGAGGTCAATTCGGCAATATCTACCTACTTACAAAAAATTTAAATGCAAATATCCTTTGATGGGATTCAACTATAGGAATTTATTCTACATATATTTTGTCAATTACATAAAGATGTATGTTCTTTATAATATTGTTTGTAGTGTGAAAAAACCCAAAAACCTAAATGTACATTCACAGGGAATTGGTAAAATAAATTATGATACATCCGTGTAATAGAATACTATGTAGGTTAGGGCCATAAGTGCTTATATGTAAAACAAGGTACAGAGAAAAAGAGACCCCTTTGTACAGGGAAAAAAAAGAAATAAACACATATATACCTTCATGCATGCATATAAAATTTTTGGAAGGGTACATAAGAAATTGTTAACATTAGAAATTGTGACCCTGGAAAGTATGACTGGCATAGAAAGAAGGGAGTAAAGCTTTTTATTTTGTGTTCTTCTGCAGTATTTGAATAGTTAACATGTTCATGTATTATTATAATTAAAAATCTAGTTGATGATTTAAAAAAGGTAATTTGGAGATGCTGGAACAGAAAAAGGGCGTTAGGTAAAAACTAGAGAAATCTGAATACACTATGGACTTTAGTTTATAATGTCGTATCAGTATTGGTTCCTCAGTTGTGACAAATGTACTATACATACATTTTTTTTTTT
>NW_007844976.1:0-691 GCF_000696425.1 Galeopterus variegatus
CATGAGTACTCAAAGTCCACTTACTACTGAATGCATATCACTTTCACACCATCATAGAGTCGAAAAATCATTAAGTCCAGCCGTGGTAAGTCGGGGACTGTCTGTTTTTAATTGTGGGCATCAGAGGAAAGAGGTAGAGAAGAGTTTTGAAGCTCATCAACAGCAGGGATTACGTATTATGCCTCCCTTCTATCCCAGTACTTACACCAAGCATATTCTCTGACAAAGTCATTTTTTTTTTCATTTAACAATTGTTGAGTACCCAGTAGTTAAAAAAAAAAAAAAAAGTTGTACTAGATCACTGAGTAGTCCAACAAGTGAAACTTAAAATGTTATGCTTGGAAATAGCTCTTTACTATCTATTTTTGCTTTTAATGAAAATATTTTTTAAAAATTATATACCTATCTAAAATGAAAGAGACTTAACATCACTCAATAGTCACTTAACCTTGGACAGGTAACATAACCTTTTAGTGACCCAGTTTTCTCATATGTAAGACAGAGATAATAATGGTTATTAACTCATAAGGTTATAAGCATTAAAGTAGTTATTATATTTAAGAGTCATTTTTTGGTAAAGAGCACATATTTAACAACAACAATAAATATTTTTTTGTTGCTATTTACAGGTCGATTCAGATCTACTTAAAAGGTCATGGTAAACAGCCTCACTAATGTTCACATCCCAGTT
>NW_007844977.1:0-691 GCF_000696425.1 Galeopterus variegatus
TACGGGGGCAACACTGAGGGTTGCAATCCATTGCCGGACACAGAAAAAGACAAAAAAAAAATAATAATAAAAAATAAAAAAAAAATAAATCATATCTCTCTCCAAGTTACAAATTGGGTAAGTTGTGTGTACATATGTATATATTTATAGTTTTTTATCCTGAAACTTGGAACAGGTTTGTGAAGTACTTTAAATCCTCTCTCCCATGTTGTATTAATATGAGAAAATATCTAGAAGGATCACCTGGGTTCTTGAAGAGAAAACATCCACCTTACAGTTCTACATATTCCAAATATCTGATTTTGAGGAAAGACAACTTTTGTTAGCTAAATGAAGAGCCAGGGAAGGGATATTTAATCTGAGTAGATCTAGATTTGAGCACACTCTGGGCATTGAAGGTGACTGTTATGGGCTGCCTTTGGATGCGGCATTTCCTGCATTGGAGAGGAGGTGGCTGGGAAGGGGAAGCATACCAGGCCTGAGTGGAGGGACTGTCCCCTTACACAGGGGGCTCTGTCCTTCCAGCCCCAGTGTGAGGAAGAGGCTTCCCAGCAAACCCCTGGGCTGTGGAGTTTTAGTCTGACACTAGCATGCTGAGCTTTGATGCCCAAAAGCCCAGTGACTTGCAAACCTTCTGGCACCGGCCTTGAGTAAAGAATGGTAGTATCCGTGTGGTCAGCCCTTCCAGCTT
>NW_007844978.1:0-691 GCF_000696425.1 Galeopterus variegatus
GCTGTACCAAAACAGGTGGCAGGCTAGATTTGGCCCACAGGCCATAGTTTGTCTACACCTTTGACTTAGGGAAAGCTACAGACCCTCTACCCGGACATATGCCAATATACCTGAAAGTTTATAAGGAGATTTGAGGGTACACAGGGGTAAAAATTCATGACTAAAGGACAGAAACCAGGGATTATTGTTCAATATACTGATAAGCCCATGAAGTATGCTACCCCAAATCTTAATAAAAGACCAAAACATATATGTAAAATGAAAAAAACTTCCATAGTAGCTCTGGAAAATGTGGAACGGAAATATTAACAGATAAGAAAATAAGACAATCCTGGAAGTTATAAAGGAGATGGAATAAAATTGGCGAAAAAAACTTTACCACTCACAGACCCTCACTGACAGAATCATTCATGGAGTGCTTGGGGGTGGAATACCAAAAATACTGACAGATCTCCCACCCTCTCTGAGGCAAAAGGGACCTCCACCACATGCAAGACAGCTGCCCTACAGAGGAAAAAGGACAGGAGAGCTGAAGAAATCTATTTCAGGCACTCTGGACTTTCAGCTAAGGGAGGCTGGGAACAGGGCTAAATAGCTGAGAGAAATCCCTCCAAGGCAGATCAGGCTTTAGCTACCAAGGGCAGGGGGTAGGGTAGGAGAGCTGAGAAAAATCCATCCAAAGAACAAGGGA
>NW_007844979.1:0-691 GCF_000696425.1 Galeopterus variegatus
TGATGCTATTGTAAGTAAAATTGTTTTCTTAATTTCTTTTTTCAGATAGTTTGTTGTTAGTGTATACAAATGCTACTGATTTTGTGTGTTGGTTTTGTAACCTGCAACTTTACTGAATTTGTTTATCAATTCTAACATTTTTTTATGAAGTGTTTAGGAGTTTTTATATATAGGATCATAAGTCTTAACAATTTAAGAAGATTAAAATTTGTATCAAGTATCTTTTCTGAACATAGCGGCATGAACCTAGAAATCAATTGCAGGAGGATCTTGGAAAACTCACAAATATGTGGAAATCAAACAACATGCTCCTGAACAGCCAGTGTGTCCTGCTTTAAGGAAATGCTGAAATAAATAGATTAGTCAATTTACCATTCTATTTTAAAGTTCTGAGATTCTGTACAAACTTCATGAATTTGTACAGTAAAGAGAATTTATCAATTTGCAACAGAAAACTGTATATCAAGTGAATAAACAGCCTTGCAAGGCAACAAATTGCCTATAAGGAGCTTAAATTTACAGTAGAGCAAGTTTTTCTTTATTACTTCAAGAGAAAGACTCAAATATATAATATTTACATTAGATTAACTTGAGAGTCTCTTGCAACTCTCAATCCTATGATTTGCTCTCGTTTGTTAAAAGTAAACAGGCAATGATCATTTTCCAGCCACAGCTGTCTAATTAAGATACC
>NW_007844980.1:0-691 GCF_000696425.1 Galeopterus variegatus
GATGGGCCATAGTAATCATATACAGTGTATATTGACAAAATAAAAATTTAATGAAAAAAAATAAAAGAAAACAGACATAACTGACAAAATGAAACAAAACAAAACAAAACAAAATTTACTATCTGTCTTAGTCATTTGAGCTGCTGTAACAAGTGCCTTAGACTGTGTGGCTTATAAACAACAGAAATTTATTTCTCACCGTTCTGGGGGCTGGAAATCCGAGATCAGGGTTGTGTTCTGGTGAGGGCTCTCTTCCAGATTACAGACTACCCATTTCTCAATGTACCCTCACATGGAGGAAAGAGAGTGAGAGAATTCTCTGGGGTCCCTTTTACAAGGGCAGCAATCCCATTCATGAGGATGACCCCACCTCCTAATACCATCACAATGAGTATTCAACAAATGGGATTTAAACATATGAATTTTGGGAGGGCACAAACATTCAGTCCATAACAATACCTTAATTATGTTTCTGTGTACTGTTCAGGGTATTACGTACATTCATACTGTTGTGAAACCAACACCACCATTGATCTCCAGTACTCCCTTCATTTTGCAAAACTGAAACTGTACACATTAAATAATAACCCCCATTCCTCCCAACTTTAGCCCCTGGCAACCACCATTCTACTATCTGTCTATATGATTTTGACTACTCTAAGTACCTCATGTAAGTGGGATCATATACTAT
>NW_007844981.1:0-691 GCF_000696425.1 Galeopterus variegatus
GTAAGAACATAGTGATGACTTCCAAACCCTTCATATATCAGAGGGCGATTGTAACAGGAAGTCTCTAATTTAGGATTAGAACTGTTTTACTTGCTAATTTCTTCACTCAGGACAGTCGCTGCAATATACGACTTTTTTATTCAAGACCAAAGAGATACAGGACTAATAATTAATTTAAAGAGCCAAGTGTTCTACCTTTAGTCAGCTCTAGCCTTAAATTATTGAAAACATTTAACAATTCTCTTAAATCTAAAGGGAATTGCATTAATTAATCAACTGTAATAACTGATTCTAGCAATTAGGAATAGCCATCAGTAGAAGTCTGGACTACGGGTATATTACATTTTAAATTTAATTATACTGCATATTATACTATACAATAGAGTTTAAGAAATTTGATGGCATAGATATTAACTATAGTGTATGTGTGCGTGAGTGTGTGTATGTATATATTGCTCCCCTTTAGCAATTTCAGATCCATTCTCCACCCTTCTCTACCCTCCTCTGTGTCTTGGGAAAATGATTAATGGACACTAAATTAAAAGGTTCCCTGGCCTTCTAGCTTCTGGTTGGATTCATCAAAAGGCAATAGCACAAATGGAGGGAAAAGAATGAGGTTGAGGCATTAACTCCCTCAGCTTATTTCCTATGTGTTCACCTTAGATTAGGTACGTCCCTCATACAAAGTCCA
>NW_007844982.1:0-691 GCF_000696425.1 Galeopterus variegatus
CGTTACCGGTCACGAAAAAAGACAAAAAGGAAAAAAAATAAAAAATAAAATAAATAGGGCCAGCCCGGTGGCGCACTGTAGAGTGCGCCGCTTGGGAGCGCGGCGGCGCTCCTGCCGAGGGTTCGGATCCCATGTGGAGACCGGTTCCCACTCACTGGTTGAGCGCGGTGCGGGTGCAACACTGAGGGTTGCAATCCCATTGCCCGTCCCCGGTACGGGCGTGACACTGAGGGTTGCGATCCCGTTACCGGTCAGTAAAAAAGACAAAATAAAATAAAATAAAATAAAAAAAAGAATGTTAGGAAAGTAAAAAAAATTTTTTTGGTAAAAATGTTTATAAAAGAACAAAAAGAAGTGGTGTGGTTTTTGTTAAAGCAAAAAATCTGTCTAGTTTGAAGGGTATTTAAAGAGTATTTCAAGTTAAAATAATAGAAAGAAATGTCATAGACATAACTAAATGGATATAGTTTAAAATTTTTTGTATTTTGTAAGAGGATATTCTGGAGTCCATCCAGCTCCACAGGATTCATTGGACCTGAATAGGTGGTGTGGAATAGGATGAGGAAATAAAGAGAAAGACGGACCACAAGTGTCAGTGTAAGTGTGGACAATGACCACATGAATCTTGCTTTATTTATTTATTTTTTTTGTCTTTTTCTGTGTCCGGCAATGGATCGCAACCCTCAGTGTT
>NW_007844983.1:0-691 GCF_000696425.1 Galeopterus variegatus
TTGATTAGACCTTTGAAAAGTCACATTTTTCAGAGAACTTAGAAGATTATGAGCATGAACAGGGCCAGGTGCAGGCTCAGGAAAGACATAGGAAGGCCCTACACACTTATTCCTGTTTGATCCTCAATCTCTGAACAAGAAGGAAATGAAGGGAAAAAAAAATAAGTTGAAAACTTACTGACTGAGTGGTTAAGGCATGCCAAAAGAGACACACAAAGCACAGTTTCAGTGATTTGGAGATTTATTTTTAAGGGGGAGGCAGACAATTAAGTATATTTTTTTCAAATTCACTAGCTGACCACTTAAATAATAAAGTAGAAACTTTAATGACCATTCAAATCAAGTAACAGCCTTTTATAAATATGTTTAGAAAATCCACTGAACAAACAACTAAATCACAATATCCAGCCACAATAAAACAAAAGGAAAAAATAAAATCTAATTTCCAGTATTACCACATTAAATTCCACATGTCAACTATTGAACAAAAAGTTAAAAGGAAGCAAAGATAGATAAGAAATTAACATAATTTCTTATGAAATAAGAGAAATAAAAGGGGAAATAATGATCAAAGATATTTAAATCATCTAAACAAGAAGCAATTACATGACAGGAATTAAACAATACTTGTCTATAATTACCCTAAATGTGAATGGATTGAACTCCCCATTCAAAATACACAGACTGACTG
>NW_007844984.1:0-691 GCF_000696425.1 Galeopterus variegatus
TTTAAAAAAAAAAAAAAAAAAAAAAAAAAAAAAAGACCAAAGATTGGTTAGTTGTTTAGGACTAAAGAAAAAGAGAAGGATAACTGTTGAATGTTTATAAACACTATTCAGAAAAAACCTACATTTCGTTGTGGAAGAAAAGAATTGCTTTTCGGGCTGTTAAAGGCATTATCTTGTGTAGAAAGGAAATGACTGAAATGCCGGGCTACAAGATCCTGACATAGGAGAGGCTAAATTTGGAATCCTGAGCAGCTATATCCTTGCTGAGTAAGCAGATGGTCAAAAGGGGCCCCAAGCAGAACTTGGTATCAGTGCTTTGTACCCAAGATGGCCCACCTGCTACCAGGCATAGTCACCTGGGAGATGCTGCAGCTCAGGTGGTAATTGCCCCAGTGCTTGGAGCTCTGACTGCCTGGGCCAGATCCTGTCTGTTCCATTACTTGTTGTATGATCTTAATGTAGGACAAGGTTCATAGCTTCTCTAAAGCATCTATAAAATAGCGAGAGTGATAGGACCCTCTTATAGAATTGTGGAGAAGACTCAGAGGAAACCATGTAAAAGTGCTCAGCATACTGCCTGGAATTCTGCAAGGGCACAATAACTGTTTGCTCTCATTATTACTGTCATCACATCATTATTGCACAAACAAGACCATCCTGAATAATTGTGCTGCTGTCAAAACAACTTTCA
>NW_007844985.1:0-691 GCF_000696425.1 Galeopterus variegatus
AGCCAGGCTCTGGGTTGGGTCCCTCCCTCTCAGGGAGGACTTAGACTTCCTGTTCCTGTAACAAGGCTGGGCAGGTAGGTCTTACAAAGAGGCTACAGGGTTCTGTCTCTGTCCTGTAGGGCGGTGTATCTAAAAAGACACCCTGGAAGGGGATGAGCTGGGTCTTGGAGCATACCTATGAGTTCACCTGTGTGACAGTGCGGGGCAAGGCATTCCACATAGAGGGAACATCATGAGCAAAGGCCCCACCCTTTGTTCTCCTCTTTCCCTGCTGGCGATAAGCTACCTTCCATCTGTCACAATGCAGCTTCCATTGCCTTGGCCAGGTCATTTCTCCAATCTAGGTCTCAGTTTCCTCAAATATACAATAAGAATGATGATAGTAATGATGGTGATAATGACAATAAAATGTTTGGAAAGAGTCTTGGCTGGGGCAGGTTTGAGATTTTGATATGTAGCATTAGGTGACCCCTCTCCTGAGTCACCTGGCATACTCTGATTTTTGGGGAAGACTGAGCCCCATCTGGTCCACTACTGGGCTTTAGAAATATGTAGACATGTCTGACAAGTGGGTGGAGTGTCGTCAGAGGTCAGATCACAGGGAGAAACTAAGATCCTAGAGAGAGAAGTGGCCAGGTGCTGAGATCTAGCACAGAGGTGAGCTAGGGTGGAAGACAGAGACGATGGTCCG
>NW_007844986.1:0-691 GCF_000696425.1 Galeopterus variegatus
GAGAGAGAGTGAGAGAGGGCCAAACACGCTTTTATAACAAACCCACATGTGTGATAATGGACCTACTCCCACAATAATGATTACAATCTATTTAAGAGGACAGAGGACATAGTTCTCATGATCTCATCACCTCTTAAAGGTTCCACATCTTAACAATGTCGCACTGATGATTAAGTTGCCAACACATGCATTTTGGGGGACATATTTAAACCCTAGCATCATGCTATACTAAATATTTTTACATTTGTGTAGTTAAAAGTACATATTATTTTTCTTTTTTAATTATTCCCTTGTTGTTAGGCTCAAAATAGGCACAGCCCTTCTAAGAAAGTGGTCAACTATATTTATTATCTGGTTACCCCTAAGCCATTTCTTTACTTTGTATTTTCGGTAAGAAATAGGCTTTTAATATCATTATTTTGCAATAATTATCCAGTTGGTCAAGTGACATTTATTTAATAATTTAATAATTTGTCATTTCCCTCTGCTTTAGAATGGTCCTTTTACCACAAACTAAAATATTACTGAACCATGCATTTCTCTATTTCTGCTTTTTAAACACACCATTGTGGATTTATAAACTATTTAAATACTATTCAATTTTTCAGTGAATATTTGTTAACTGAGATACTATACACATGGAACAAGTGATCAAGGATATAATTTCAGCCTTCACAGTGCTTACAATGCA
>NW_007844987.1:0-691 GCF_000696425.1 Galeopterus variegatus
AGAGAGCAGAAATATTGAAAATGACTGGGTTAAGACTGAAAAGGGAGCCAAGCTGGGGGGTAGGTGTGGGATGTCTCAAGACAATTGGGCATCTCAAGGCCTGGCCAGCCCAGGATCTCCCATTCACTGTGTCCTTGAGCAACTCTCTCCCTTTCTCGGACCTCAGTTCTTGACTCCGTGGAGATCTCTTTCATCTCCGACATTCGGTGTTTTCAGGGACAGACTGACAAGGCACAGGAAGCTGAAGTGTCCCGAAGGAGTGGGAAACGCCCATGGAGAAGCAGGGGCTTCCGCTCTGAAAGGCACACTGCGCGCTTCTTTCCACCGTCTCTGGGCCAGACGTGCCTCCTCCTGGACTGTGTGTGAGCCCCACACTCACTCACCACACATTTAAGCTGTTTGCCCAAATGCCCAGCTCTTAATTAGGTTTGCAGTTGGGAAAATGGAGATGGTGTGCGAACAGGCAATCATTCCCAAACTTCATTTCTGTTATTGCTTCTGGCCTCCTCCCACAGACGTTAAGTGGCCAAACTGGAATCTTTGCTCTACAATCATTTTCCTTCCACCTTGTTTTCTAATCCAAACATTTGAAGGTGAAGCACTTGGGGTGCTGTTTAAATCAGCAACTCAAAAATAGTCATTGTCCCCTGTACCTCAGCAAAATGTAGGCGTGAGTGAGAAATACATGCAG
>NW_007844988.1:0-691 GCF_000696425.1 Galeopterus variegatus
CAAAAAATGCTTTATTTCAAACTATGCTAAAGTAACAAACAAGATTTTTTTGTTTTGTTTTGTTTCTCACTGATTTCTCACTTGTTCATTGGGGTTAGCTGGTTGTGCTATGTCTTTTCATTCCAGGATTAAAGTTGGCAGACCACCCCATCTGGAACACTGAGTCATCATGGCAGTGACTGGGTAAAGTGGCAATGTGTGCTGTTTCTCAATGCTTTTCTCTGGAAATGTAATACCTACTTTCAGAGGGGGCAGGCAAGAGCAATACTAATATATTCCTGAAAGGAGAAATAAAATAAGACATTTGTCAATAATCTAAATTTATAAAATAGGACTTTTTATAAACATTATCTTTACTGAAATTATGCTTTCTCCTGATACCATCCCTTGCTTTAAAACCCTCTACATGGAAGTTAGTCTTCCAAAAAGAGGGCATTAAACTTCAGAGTGTAACCTATTTGTGGGTAAGAACATCAATCTTGTAGGTTGCAATAATTAGTTTTTAATTGAAGTGTATTTAGGAAATTAAATGGGATAGAAAGCATCAGATATCATTATAGTAAGTAAAATAAGTATTGTTTTATACAATTTTGTTTTTTTTTTTTTTTTTTCCTTTTTGTCTTTAAATTTTATTTCTTTTTTTTTTTTTTTCCTTTTTGTCTTTTTTTGTGTCCGGCAACGGATCGCAACC
>NW_007844989.1:0-691 GCF_000696425.1 Galeopterus variegatus
AACAGAACATGCAGGCACAGAATCAGGCAAAAAATCAACAATTATATGCAAGATGTGAACAACATCATAAAATAAGTAGGCCCAAAAGACAGTTGTATAAGACTCCACCCAACAATTGCAGAATACACATCCTTTGCATGTGTACATGGAACATTTCCAGCGTAGACCTCATACTAGGCCTTAGAACAAACCTCAAGAGAGTAAAAGTACCGAAATGCAACAAAGTATGTTCTCTACCACAACACATTGAAACTACAAATCAACAACAGACAGAAATTTGGAAATTTTTTAAAATGTAAAAATTAAACCATATTGTACCACAAAAAATATGTAAAAAAAGAATTCAAATAAAAATTATAACATTGAAAAGACAACTAAATTTTCTAAGCAAAATGTTAAGTAATATTTCACATATAAAATATGATTTATAAATTCATTGAAACTTTAGATTAAGATCTACACATTTAACTGAATATTCAAGTTTGTCATTTAAAAAATGAATGGAAAATTTTCACAAGATATTTAAATATAATATAGGACAGAAAGACCACAAGGAAAAGGGGGAATAAGTGGAATTTCCCTGGTAGGAGGTTGCATTTACATAAACTGCTACTTTCTTAACTCAAAGTCGACCAAGATAATTAAAAGATAAATTTGCCAATCTCTATTGCTACCAGTAAGCATAACTCAC
>NW_007844990.1:0-691 GCF_000696425.1 Galeopterus variegatus
TTTGGGAAGTGGGAGTGAGTCAGGAACCCAGCTTTTGATTAATTGATTTGGAAACTCAGAGCAAGTCAATGGTAGAACCAAACTGAAGAACTTTCTCTAATTATAGAGAGTTCAGGGTTCTTTGGTTTTGTTTTGTTTTGTGCTGTTTCTGCATCTGTTGAAATGTTCATGTGAATAGTGTCCTTTATTAATATGGTATATTGCACTAATGGATTTCCGGATATTAAACCATGGTGTATAATTTGCTTTGTTGCTGAATTCACTTTGCTAATATTTTGTTAAAGATTTTTCTGTTTTTTTCTTTTTTGTAAAGCTATTTTGTTAAAGATTTTTTTCTGTTTTTTTCTTTTTTGTAAAGAAGCAAGAAATCTAAAATTTATTTATTTTTTATTTTTATTTATTTATTTGTTTTTTTATTTTTAGTCACAAAGCAAGTCTTAATACATTTTAAAAGACTAAGAGCATAGAAAATATGTTCTCACCACAATAACAGAAGGAAATTTAGAAAATTCACAAACGTGTGGAAATTAAACACTCTCCTTAATAAACGATGGGCAAAAAGAAAAATCAGGGAAATTAGAGAGTACTTTGAGATAAAAACCAAAGCACAACATATCAAAATTTATAGTATGCAAGTCTCATGCAGTGTTTAGAGGAAAACTTATACTTGTAAACACCTATGTTAAAAATA
>NW_007844991.1:0-691 GCF_000696425.1 Galeopterus variegatus
CTGCAGGGGACCAGGGTGTGGCTTTGGAGCTCGATGGCCCTGCACTAGGTAGCCTTGAGCAAGTGAGTGACAGCTCAGACCCTTGGGGGTAATTACTTATGCAGGGCTTCCCACGTGCCAGGTGCTGGGTAAAGCCCCTCATGTGGATGATCTGATTGAATCTTCATAACCGCCCTAGTTTGCAGAGGGGAAACTGAGGCATAAAGAGGTTAAGTTACTTGTCTTAGATTAAAAAGCAGCTGAATGAAGAGCAGAGAGATGAAGTCAAGCAATCTTAGCTCAAAGTCCATGCTCCTGAGTGCTGTGCCCCGCGACCTTTCATATAATAATGCCTAATAATGCTTCCTTGCAGGGTATTGGATTAACATAAATTAAATGACACATATGAAGTGACTGGCACATAGCAGGTATGCAATCAGTGGAGGCTGATATTATTGACATCTAATTCAAGCTTCTCATTTAAAGGTGAGGAAACTGAGGCACAGTTTATGTAAGTGACTTGATAATCACGTTGAGCTAGGTAGACGCAAAGTCAGGTCTCCTGATGGCTGACCATTTTTACTTTACATTATGCTGTGCCCTGTGGGGTAAAAATTAGAAGGAAAGGGAACGTAATATTTTGGAGAAATAAGGCAAAGAGAAAGAGAAGGGTGGGTGGGTGGGCAGTTGAGGATGTGTGAGGAGCCAGACC
>NW_007844992.1:0-691 GCF_000696425.1 Galeopterus variegatus
TCACCTTTCTCACCATAAAATAACATTAATATATCTTCAGTAAAGTCACTGTACTTAGAGTTAAGACATGGACTCTGGAGCTAGGCTGCCTCCTTTCAAATACTGGCTTTGTTACTTGCTATGTATGTGACATTGACCATTGACCTAACCTCCCTGAGTCCTGATTTTATCATCTGTAAAATGAAGATAATTATTGAACAACACCTCATTGGCATTTTGTGAGGATTAGATACCTTAATATTTGTGAGGCTTCAAGAAAAATCCTGTCACCTACTAAGCAATATTTGAGATGAGCTAATATTATTATCCAACATAGTTGTGAGATTTAAAGGGAATTTGTTTAAAAAGTATCCAACACTGTGCATTGTTGGATCAATTTGTCCCATGTCTTTCCTGAAGATGTACGTATAAAATAGACCTAACAGAGTCACAGCTTAAGTTCACAAGGCATCTTAGTAACCACAATGAAATAATTTTCAATTTATCTTATGATTTTTTTTATCTTATAATTATTGTTTATTTTTTGTTAGCTTGGAGATTTCTGTATTGGGTTTATTTGAAAACATGGTTAGGGGCGGCCCGGTGGCTCACTGCTACAATGCACCACTTGGGAGCGGGGCGGCGCTCCCTGTGAGGGTTCGGATCCCACATACAGACCGGCCGCTCACTGGCTGAGCGAGGTGCGGGCGCG
>NW_007844993.1:0-691 GCF_000696425.1 Galeopterus variegatus
GACTGATTTAAGCACTTGCTGTGTATTCAGCACTGAGCGAGGTATCGTGAAAAATATAAACATATAGAACATAGTTTTTCACTTGAGTTTAGGATCTGATTGGAAAGATTAATACTATAGACACATGATGAACCAGGAAACTGCATCCTTAGAAGTACTTAATTCCATGTCAACCAGATGTGGTGCATGAACTTTGCTCGGATTCTACTCAAACATAGTAACTAGAGAAATACGTTTATAAAAAACAGGAGACTATACGGACTCTGTATTTTGTTTAAGAAGGAGGGCAAATATGAACATTTACATCTATTTGTCTATATTTCAGAAGGAATAGTGAAATGATAAACCAAACAGTAATAAAACTGGTATGTGCAAACGTAGGTAAAGTGAGACGCTAGAGTTCACTGTACTTTGTTTTGTAGCTTTCAATATAGAGACATTAAATGTTTATGAAATTAAAATCAAATCAAATCAAATCAAAACCAAAGAATTTTCCTCAAATCAAAAATAAGTTGAAGCAAATGAACCTAACTCTATAGCAAGATGTCAGAGTAGCTACACAGGGAAAAATTATTTCAAGTCATTTTATTTTTTATTTTTATTTATTTATTTATTTTTTGTCTTTTTCCTTGTCCGGCAACGGATCGCAACCCTCAGTGTCGCCCCTGTACCGGACCAGGACCGGCAACGG
>NW_007844994.1:0-691 GCF_000696425.1 Galeopterus variegatus
ATGGGGTGGTTCCAAAACCCTTAACATCAAGACTTTTGTAAAATTCAGCCTTCTGTGGATCGGAAAATAAAGACATCTATTATGACTTCTCAAGGCCTATCGTTATTGGGAGAGCTGGGAAGACTAGGATTAGAATGTGGGTCTTTCCTATTTTGAATACATTTCTTGTTGTGAACTCACTTGGAGCAAACTCACATTGTCTTAAAAGTAGCAAAGAGGCCAATAAAAGAGACAGGAACAAAAAGAAAAGGTCAAAGTAGTAGCAGAAACATTTTCCTCCTGTAGTTTTCATTTTATTTGAGCATCTAGAGACTATGGCAAGGCACTGGGCTTCTCTCTACCACAGCGTGCTTCTGCTGGACTGTGGAGTTCATTCATTTACTTCAGGAACACATATTAAGTGCCCATTGAATGCATGCACTATCTTCAACACTTTTAAAATTCTAAGTTCCATTTTTGACCCACCCTCTATGTTTGGAAACTTTTTTTTATGATTTCTGTTTTCACTTTCTCATTTATGGTAGGAGATATTAATAGTGATGACCTGGTAATCTCCCAGGAAACTGCAGCTGATTAATAGGTGAGCATTCTATTCCAATAAACCCATATAAAGACATAAAGACAGCATTTATGAACGTGGAGTCAAATCAGTAGTCAGTCTTATTTTCCGCAGGTGAATACAGATATCACC
>NW_007844995.1:0-691 GCF_000696425.1 Galeopterus variegatus
CCAAACTACAAAGTAACATTCATGAAAAGATGTAGACTTACTGTACTTCAGAGATGTGACGAACCAGAGGAATCAGCATAGGAAATGGAGGCAGAGATTGCCATGGTCATATGGGAGTACTTGGGGACAGAGCTCAGCCAAAATCTGGGTCTCCTGATTCTCAGGAGGTTAGTCTTTCATGGCATGACATTGCCAAGGAAGAGGCCAATTGAAAGCTCCAATGTTTAAAAAAAAGAAAAAGGAAAAAAGGGCCTCTCTCTTTCATATCATGCATGCTCAAAACTCACAGGGCAGCAGGACCGCTCTGCTGACCACATCCTTATTCTCTAGACCTTTATTCTCCACCGGGGTGGAGTGCGGGTGGGGGTGCAGTAAAGGGAGAGAGAGTTAGCAGTCCCTGCTGAAATTAAAATATGCTCTCCTACATCCTTTTTTTTTTTTTTCCTTTTTGTCTTTTTTCGTGACCGGCAACGGATCGCAACCCTCGGTGTTGCTCCCACACCTCGCTCAGCCAGTGAGCGGCCGGTCTCTATGTGGGATCCGAACCCTCGGGGGGAGCGCCGGCGCGCTCCCAAGCGGCGCACTGTAGCAGTGCGCCACCGGGCTGGCCCCCTACATCCTTTTTTTAAAAAAAAGCTAATATGTAGAATCTTCTCAATTTATTTTCTAGCAATTTAAGGGGGGACACATT
>NW_007844996.1:0-691 GCF_000696425.1 Galeopterus variegatus
GGATGTGAGCCTGCGTTTGTGGTGTGTGCCCCGCGACGTCTTCCCGACAGACCTTGTCCTCACACACTCTTTACGGTGACGTTGATGAATGGAAGATCCTGATTTTAAGGTGGCCCAATTTTAAAATCTTTTCCTTTATTATTAATGCATTTCGTGCTTGATTTAAGAACTCCTTCCTGTCCAGGGTCATGAAAATATTCTTCTATGACAGGCATAAGAAAACGTTTTCTCTAAAGGACCAGATGGGTGATATTTCAGGCTTTGTGGGTCAGGTGCTGTGTCCAAGCCGCTCAACTGCGCTGCTGAAGCTCCAGAGCAGCCACAGACAACAGCAGGTCACCAGGGAGGTCCAGGGCACAAATAACGCACCAGCTGCAGAAGCAGGCAGGGCCATTAACTCCCCGAGGCTGTGCCTGACTGTATTATACATTCTCCTCTAAACACTTGCAGCGTTCCTTACGATTAAATTCAAAATCCACGTATGTGGTGTATTATGTGAGTTAAGAAACAACTTTCATTTTCACTAGAGCAGTGTTATTTCAGAGAGGTGATTTTGTCCCAAGCGCAATAAAGGAAGGTGTGGAAACAATTTTCACTGTCATCGTTGAGTGAGTCCAGCAGGCAGGGACGACGGGCAGTAAGGACCATCCCTCCTCCTCCACAGCGCACAGGCAGGACCATCCCTCCTCCT
>NW_007844997.1:0-691 GCF_000696425.1 Galeopterus variegatus
CTCCCCACTTAAATTTCTCCAAAGTCTCCCCTTCACATGTAGAACAAAATCCAACCATCTTACCATGGCTCCCTCCTGTGTGTCCAAACTCATTTTCCTTAGTCCTCAGCATGCTCCAACCATCTTACTATCCCTTGAATACACCAGAGTCATTTTTACCTCAGGACTTGTGTACTTCCTGTTCCTTTCAGCTAAAAATCCCCAGATCGTCTCACTGCCCTCAGGTGTCTGCTCAAATTTTATGTTTTCAAAGAAGCCCTCCTGAGCACCTTACCTAAAGCAGCCCCCACTGCCTAGAGTTCTCTATTCCCTTCCCCTGCGTTATTATCCTTCATTGCATTTATGTCGTGTGTCTGTTTAGGGTCTGTCTACCTCACTAGAATGTAACTTCCATGAAGGCAGGTGTCGACTGTGACTCCCTGAAAAGGCCATCAAATTCAGTTGCTGATGGAGCAAAGCCAAGTTCATTGCTTACTACAGCAAAGTCCAATGCCTTGCCAAAGTCTTAGTAGCAGCTCAGAAGGGAGAGGCGAGGGCAAGACAATTTAAGGCTTGGGGGTCAGTTTAGGACAAGCATTTCAATGCAGGGATCCTGATTGGAACTGAATAAAACTTGTGACAGAATAGTTTAGGATTAGTGGACACAGTATATGAGGGTTTTGAAGTGAGCCTTGAAGACTAAACAGTCATT
>NW_007844998.1:0-691 GCF_000696425.1 Galeopterus variegatus
TCCCCATAACTCTTTCAGTTCCATTGAGGGAGGAAAAGAAGCCTCCTCACTTGTTGAAACCCCAAGAGAATGTCTGAAACAGAGAAATCTAGAGACAGAAAATAGATTGGTAGTTAGTGGGGTAGTTGGTAGTTGATTGGTAGTTGGCTGGGGGCAAGGAGCGGGGGGATAGGGATAGGGTACCCAGTTTCTTTTTGAAGTGATAGAAAAGTTCTAAAATTGAAAGAGGCGATAGTTTCACACACCTGTGAATATACTAAAAACCATCAAATTGTCCACTTTCGGTGGGTGAAAATTATATGATATAAGGGGTCGTCAAAAAGTTCATGGAAAATTCATATCATGAAAAACTATGCATGGATTTCAATTTTTTTTTGCACCAAAATAAACTTGTACTAACTTGTTATAACATGTCTGAACGGAATCTAGTTTGAGGCACTAAGAAGGATAAGACATGAGTTTGAAAAGAGCCCCTATCAGAGCAACATGAATTCTGTTAAAATTGAAGCAAAAACAAACATCAAATTTATGGCGAAGGTTGGGGGGAAGAATGGTGAAATCACTGACGCTTTATGAAAAGTTTATGGGGACAATGCCCCAGGATATCAGCAGTTTACAAATGGATAAATCGTAAGAAGGGACGAGATGATACTGAAGATGAAGCCCCAGTGGCAGACCAGCCACATCAACT
>NW_007844999.1:0-691 GCF_000696425.1 Galeopterus variegatus
TTGTGTTGCTTTTGGCTGCTCTCTCAGAATTATCATTTGCCTCCATTTTTTGAGTGTCCATTCTATATCCTATCTTAAAGGGCTCCAGGTTGTCACTCTAGTTTCTTTAAGAGTCTCTCCACCCCTTTTCTCCTCATTGGAATTGCCTGAAGTCATGCTTCTGAGCACTTCCTGTACTATCTTCTTTTTCGGAGACTTGTGGAATTATGCCATATTTTCTTAAAATATTTTGAAGTCTAGCTTCCTGAAGTCCTGTGTCCACCTTTGATCCAGCTCAACCTTGTCCTCCTCTGAAGATGAGGCACACATTCTCTAGGTTCTCATCCCTTCCACTCTGCCAAGTGGCTCCTTCGCATTGATCAGAATCAGAGTACAGTTATTTTTATTCTTTTCTGTACCTTCTAGGACATGAAATTAGGAAGGCAAGTGTAAAACACTGCTTTTATCTGAATGAAGTATCCAGAATATTATCCTAACTGTGTATGTTGTGCCAATATTGTGGATTCCCTCCATGTAAATATTATCCTAACTGTGTGTGTTGTGCCAATATTGTGGATTCCCTCCATGTGGCCCAGCTCTGCTTCCACAAAAACATCACTTCTGTTCCTCTCTCCTTTCATCTTCAGCCAAGTGTTCAGGGATTCCTCTGAATCCATTGTCATCACAGCTACTTCTCCTCCTCCCAGCAGGT
>NW_007845000.1:0-691 GCF_000696425.1 Galeopterus variegatus
CTATGGATGGTCCAGAGGGAGTCTACTCTAAGAAAAGGGCACTTTTTCAGCCCGAAGGACGGGAGGCAAAAGCATGCTGCTGGATTGATCACTGTGAAATCGCCCCTGGCCAGTGGCCCTGGGTGGAATGTACATATGGCGTGCATGCGGTTACAAAGACCTGGTAAAAACACATCCTAGGCAAAGTACTTGGAGGAGGTAGGTGAGTTTAAATATCTGTCATTTTGCATTTTAACAAAATATAGTTTTAAACCTCGTTTGGAAAATAAAACTCTGAGTGTTAGCAGCAGTAGCCAAGATATATTAATTGAAAGGGGACTCTAATTCTTTTTCAGTCCCATATATATTTTTTTGCAAATCCAGGTGTCTAGATATTTCAGCCAAAGTGATTTTTGATAGAGAAATTATATCATCCTTAGAGCTTCGTTTTGTTATTTTTTGATTCACACAGAAACTTATTTTTCACACATCACTCAGGATGAATCTTCAGTGTTGCTTGATGGATGCCTTTTGCTCCACAGTCTTCCACTTATATTCCCAAATTTTGCTGGGCATGGAGGGCATGCAAATTTGTGCTCTAGGGATCACACAATAAAAGATGTTTCTTTCCTCAAGAAATTCTCGGGAATACTGAATCTCTGAGAAAAAGATAACCAGCCCAAATGGGACAGGTGCTAGGTATAGGGAATGT
>NW_007845001.1:0-691 GCF_000696425.1 Galeopterus variegatus
TGTCTGAAATCCTGGGCTCCACAGAAACAGCAGCTAACCAAAGCAATGTTACTGTAGTGACCTACTGTGCTTATTTTTCCACATGAAGCAACTTGTGCCTGAGGTAATGTCCTTTTCCCTGAGTTCCTGCAGCAGGTTGGTTAAAGAAAAATCCCCATTACATAGGCTTCCCTCTAGGTACCCAGAATTGGTGTCTTGTCCTACAATCTATAGTTTTCATTGTCTTAATCTGAGCTCCTTGGATTCTAGATCTCCAGACTTAATGGTGCATTTATTCTCCGTGCCCCAATTCAGCCACTTACCTGTCAGCTTGCACAGATTTCTGGGAAGGACTCAAAGACCTCCAATGACCCTCCTAGCTCTTGGAGTCATGCTTTATGAGACTAAGCTGGCCTTGGCATTCTCTGCTACCCAGTCCCTCCACTGCTTAAGTTCCTGTGTGACAAAATCAAACTGTTCCCATGTTTTCAAAGCATACATTTCGTCTCCACTAAGCAGCAGCCAAGAACTATTGTCTTTGTCTCTGCAGGAAGGCAAGAATGTATTGTGATAAAGAACAAGGGCTGGGTGGCCACAGTACTGAGTCTGAATCTTGGCTTGCTAGATGCCAACCAGGTGGCCTTGAGGAAGTTTTTTTTTAAACTTTCTGAACCTCAATTTGTTCATTTATGTCATGGAAATAATTATAGTA
>NW_007845002.1:0-691 GCF_000696425.1 Galeopterus variegatus
TTCTTCAAAGTAACCAGTTTTAGAGTTAACTAGAAATTGAGGTGTGACACGAAGAAATTATTGAAGTATGACACCCGTCTTATAAGGAAGGGTGGTAGTGTGATTATCTCATTTTTCTCCACACAAGGAAGCAAATGCCCAGAAAGGTTAAATTTCTTGCCAGAGTCACACAGCGAAGGAGTAGTAGAGGCCAGATTTGACCCCAGACGGTTAGCTCCTGTTGTCCAGAGCTGCCTGGAACCTTCAGGCTGTTTCCATAGAAGTAGAAGGGAACATGGGCTCAAAAGTGGAAGAGAATATTGGCGATGATACTCATGGTGTGCTTTTTCCCTAGGTGTTGCACGTCGTGCAGGACTTGAGAGACGGGCTTTCTTCTTTATGTTTTGAACGATAACTTGAGCTACAAATTGAAATATTTGTTGGAAAGATGTGTATCTTACTGATAAACTCTCCATTTTTGATGCGTAAAGCATGGTGCACCAAAGATATGTATGAGGTGACGGAGCACATAAGGGTGGGCATAGCCTCGCTACATGTCTGTAATGCTTCTTCTAAAAGCCTAAAATTAAAAGATGGAGTACAATTTTTATATTTTCTAGAACTCAGACCTCAAAACACAATTAAGATTCGATTTTGGGGAGGATAGCCCAATATTTATATATTTTCAGATGTGAAGTACCATATAAACCAA
>NW_007845003.1:0-691 GCF_000696425.1 Galeopterus variegatus
CAAAACACAATTAGAACTGATAAATATAGAGAATATAGAAAATAAAGAAAAACAGCATTGGGAATATATGGTGAACTACACAAATAGTTGACAGGAGGACAAAAGAAGGTGAGTAAAGAAAGTAAACAAAAAAGAAAAAAACATACTCTTCTACACTTCTTCAGAGTGTTTATTTCCCTAACATCTCATGTGCACAATGCAAACAAATTTTGGAGGGTACTTTGTGCCCATCTGAGAAAGAGGCAATATTTGGTCAGTGCTCTTTTAATTAGAAATACTCTTATTAAGAGCCGGCCTGGTGGCGCACTGCTACAGTGCACTGCTTGGGAGCATGGCGGCGCTCCCGCCAAGGTTTCGGATCCCAGATACAGACCGGTTCCCGCTCACTGGCTGAGCGAGGCGCGGGCGCAACACCGAGGGTTGTGATCCCGTTGCCGGTCCCGGTCCGGTACGGGTGCGACACTGAGGGTTGCGATCCGTTGCCGGACACGAAAAAAGACAAAAAAAAAAAAAAAAAAGAAAAAAGAAATACTCTTATTAAGAGGAGGCTTGAGAATTTCTCGAAAGTTCAAGTACTCTTTTACTCTAAGTCATTTTGCATGCTGTTGCCCTTTATCTGCAGACCACCTTTTTTTTTTTTTTATCATTATTTATTTCCTATTCTGAACAATAGTATTCTTTATTATGGGTT
>NW_007845004.1:0-691 GCF_000696425.1 Galeopterus variegatus
ACAAGATGGAATGAACACCTCGAAGACTAGCCAGGTCAATCCTCACCCAAAATTAGAGTCTGTCTAAGTGTTTGCTAAGTCCTTGTTCTATGTCCAAGTGCTTGCTTGGGTAGAACAAGGGCTGGACTCATATTCAGGGATTGTGTCAAAAGTTCTACTTCGTATAGGACTCCTACTCCTAGTCACAAGCTCAAGCCCAGGAATAAATAGTTGTTCTACCCTTAGTGAAATCTGAGAGTAAATGCAAAAAAGAGAAAGGCAAAGGTGGTGGATGGAAGGCCTACAGAACAATCAATCAATTTGCAGAAAAGTTAGAGGTAGATTTTCACTTTTGTGGAATGCTTTTGTGTGAGTGCTATGGTTTGAATGTTTGTCCCCTCCAAAGTTCATGTTGGAACTTAATCTCCAATATAATATTTGAAAGGTGAGGCCTTTGAAAGGTGATTGGATCATAAGGACTTTGTCCTCATGAATGGATTAACCCATTCAGAGAGTAATGGGTTAATAATTTAGTGGATTACCAGGGAGTAAACAAAGGTCTTTATAGGAGAGCAAGTGAACACATAAAAATGTTCCTGTTTGTCCCTGGTTATGAGATTTCCTGCATCACCTTGGGACTCTGCAGAGACTCCCACAAAGAAGGTGGCCCTTACCACATGTACCCCCTGGACTTTGGACATACCAGCCTCCA
>NW_007845005.1:0-691 GCF_000696425.1 Galeopterus variegatus
GAAGTGTGAAGCACAATGGGGTAAAACAAACTCCTCACTAGATTGAATCAACTACCTTGTGCTTCTCCATCCTGCATCAACAACGGTTGAAAATAGCAATAAAATGTAGTCAAGAAATTAAATGATCTTAATCTGGACTTCCTTTATCCTTTAGTCTTTCCTTTTTCATTTAATCACTTTATTTTGGGCTTTTTGATAACCTATGTTAAACTATGCTAAACTTGAAAATAGACAAGTATAATTTTTTCCAAACCCATTCTTTGATTTAAACAAAAAGGTTACTAAACTTGTTCATCTTAAAACCAGAAGTTTGTATCCTTTGATCAACATCTCCCCATTTCCCTTATTCTCCAGCCCCTGGCTACAGCCATTCTATTCCCTGTCTCTACAATTATGACATTTTTTAGAGTCTACATATAAGTGAAATTGTGTTTAAGTGAGATCATGCAGTATTTGTCTTTCTGTGTCCAGCTTATTTTACTTAGCGTATTGTCTTCCAGATTCATCCATGCTGTCACAAATGTCAGGATTTCCTCCCTTTTTAAGGATGAATAATATTCCATTGTGTGTGTGTATATATATACATACATACACATGTGCATATATATATATATGTACATCATATTTTCTTTATCCATTCATTTGTTCATGGACACTTAGGTTTTTCCATATTTTGGCTATCGTAAATGGC
>NW_007845006.1:0-691 GCF_000696425.1 Galeopterus variegatus
GATGACAACAGCAGAAGAGGTGTGGCCAGGGGAGCACAGGCATTGGGGTCAGAAGACTTGGGGTCTGTCACTGCTCAACTCCCTGTCCTAGGGCAAGTTATCGAGTCTCTCTGACCGCTGGTGTTCACGTCTGTCAAATGGAAAGTCCTGCCTGTCTCAGGAGATGGGTGTGAGAATACACAACAAATGCTTTGCAAACTCAACAGCCCAGAGCAAATATTGAGCATTTGGTCAGAGGTAATGGCATGGTGAAGGCTTCAGGCAGTCAGTAGGGATTTCCAGAGCCCTGTATTGTGCCCTGTCATGTACCCAGCAGCAGAACAGACTGGGATGAAGTCTAAAGGGGGGTCATTTCCCCAGGATGGTAACTGCACACCGACTGGGGCGGTGATGTCGTCCAGGTGCACATAACACCCCTAGCCAAGGTTTTGTTCATCACCTGGTGGTTTAGAGGCTCTCACATCAGATGCTCTGCAGCGTAATAAAGCCAGATGGATTGATTGCTACTGTATTATTTTATAAACTAAAGCCAGTTATATGCATTGCCCAACATAATTAATAATATATTTTCAGTTTACAATTTGTAACAGAATAAAGAAGGAAGGCATGATCTTTATAATTTTGCCACTCAAAAGTCAATAAGTAAATGTTTTGTTGTGTAGCCTTCCAGTCATTGTTTTCTTGTGGTAAA
>NW_007845007.1:0-691 GCF_000696425.1 Galeopterus variegatus
GATGTTATAATGAATTTGGAGTGATAATATACGTATACTATGTACGTGTGTGTGTATGTATATGTGGGTGTATGTGTGTGTATATATATGTTTGTGTACAAAACTGTGTATTATTAATAGTAAAAAAAAGTACTATGTGCCTTGAAAGTACAATAATCCACTTTAGCAAGAGTCTTCTGTCAGCTGTGATCAAGCTTGACATAAGTACAAGATCTGGAAGGATCACAGTGCAGGAGAATGCAATAGGTGCTTTTACTTTTCAAACTCTCTCACTAATTAAATATCCCTTGACAAGCAAGATATGGAGTGAAAATTTCAAAGAATAGAGCAATAAAAGGAAAGGCTTCCTGCTGACATTACTTTGCAAACCAATCACAAAGATCTGTATGTAAGAATTAGGTTTGAAATTGTAGTGAAATTTCTTGAAGATACCTATCTTTTGGAATAAAGTGTCAGGTCAATTCCAAATTCTCAAATGATTATTTGCCAAAACAAAACAAAACCCCAAAGCAAACAAAGCCATTTTCTTCAGGGTGAAATGGAAATTTATGTTACTTTATCAGGGATAAATCAAAACAATATCAAAATAATGTCTCGACTTCTTTGTAGAGATATATGTTTCCCTAATACAGCTATTATAAATATTGGCAGTGTGCTCAGTTTTGAAAAGTAAACCATAAATATAAAATAA
>NW_007845008.1:0-691 GCF_000696425.1 Galeopterus variegatus
ATTTCATCTAGACACATTTAATTTGCCTGCACATTTATGGCTGCTATGCAAAGGGAAAGAGTGACCATTTCCTTGCAAGTGTCTGAGTTGCCACAAGATCAGTAACAAGAAGGAAAACCTTTACACCAGGAGCACTGGCTGTATTCCTATCCAATCATTTGCCTGGAATTTGAAAAACTTCCCTGTAGGCTGGTTTGGTTCGAATGTCCTGAACCTCTCTTCTCCACCCCCAGCCACCTTTCTGGTCCAGCTGTCACCTCACTCCACTCTGCCCATCCTGGAGGCAGAGAATTTCTGCACATAGACGACAGTTCCTGTTTGCTACCTGTGACCGTGCCAGATGGCATGGGAGAACCATCTCATGACTCCTTCCCTCCACTGGATTGACTTTTCTGAAGACACGTGCTGCTGGTGGGGAAAATTTACAAAGGGGCTTCAAAAAGTTCATGGAAAAATGGAATTAAAAGATGATTTGAATCTTTCCATGAACTTTTTGAAGTCCCCTTGTATGAGGCAAGGCCTTCCACTCAATGACTCTCTTTATTGAGGCAAATCCCTGGATGGTTGGGAATTCTTAGTGCTTATGGAGCTATGAAACCAATCCTGTCCATTCTTAGGATCATGGTGTCTTTGAAGGGAGACATGGGGACAAATAGCCTTGCAATTCAGTATAGGTTCCCAGAAGATGATT
>NW_007845009.1:0-691 GCF_000696425.1 Galeopterus variegatus
CATTTCGGAAGGACAGCCTTGCAGGGTAGAGTACTCTTGGCTGGCAATCTTTGTCTTTTAGCATTTTGAGTATATCATCCCATTCTTTCTAGCTTTTAGGGTTTGTGCTGAGAAGTCTGATGTTAACCTGATTGGAGCTCCCTTATAGGTGATTTGACGCTTCTCTCTTGCAGCTTTCAAGATTCTCTCTTTGTCCTTGAGTTTTGCCATTTTGACTATAATATGTGTTGGTGAAGCCCTTTCTGGGTTGAATACATTTGGGGATTGTTCAGATTCCTGGATCTGAAGATCTGTGGTTTTTCCTATGTCTGGGAAATTTTCTGCCACTATTTTGTTGAATAAGTTTTCAATACAATCTCCTTTTTCCTCCCCTTCTGGAATACCCATGACTCGCATATTTGAGCGCTTAAGGTTGTCTAATATCTCTCTCAGATTTTCTTCAATATCTTTGATACTTTTTTCTTGTCTGCTTGTATTATTCCAAAGAGCCCATCTTCAAGAACCGAGGTACTCTCTTCAACTTCCGTTATCCTGCTGGTTCAACTCCCCATTGTGTTTTTTATTTCGCTGAATAACTTCTTCCGTTCGGCAAGTTCTGCTACGTTTTTTTTATGACAGTGATCTCCTTGAACATTTCCTCTTTCAGGTCCTGTATGTTTTTCCTGGTTTCATCATGCTCTCTAGCTGTGTT
>NW_007845010.1:0-691 GCF_000696425.1 Galeopterus variegatus
AAACAGAGTCAGAGCCAGCACCAACATGGGGAAATCATTGAATGGCTCTAGGACTTTTCCAGGTACTTCAATCCTTTCCAGGACTCCTGATGATTTCCATTTCAACCTGCATGCCAGTTACAATCAGATTTCAGTGAACACTATGGACTAGAGATAGCATTTGAGAATTTAGTTAGGCCTGTTCCAGACCTAGGATACCTTTGTCAGAATAACTTCAAGCTGGAATTCCCCAGCTAAAGCTACTCTGGTCTCAATTTATAATGTAATTATCACATGCACACACACACACACTCCCCAAAACCAATTTAATGAAAGATAAAATAAGACAAACAACTATTGATTATATGAGGATAGTTAAAAAAAATGAAATAAAACTAATCAAGCAACAAAAATTATCATTATAGGCTTACAAAATAAATGACAATTTACTGTGAAAAAGAGAATGACATCATCTCAGAATACTGGACAGCTGGCAGATAAATATTATCCTACATACACATTCATTTTGCTAAGAGCTGGTGAAAATTCATTACCAGTTCACAGATGGATTTGATGTGAAAACATAGGAACTTCCAAGTCAGACATGCATAGTGTTCGCACAATGGAAGCATCTTTTGAGATTTCTACACATACCTGCTACTCTCCTGTTCTCCTCTTCTCATCTCTAGCCCTCACCCCACTTTGTCACAAT
>NW_007845011.1:0-691 GCF_000696425.1 Galeopterus variegatus
AAATCATCTAGTTCTTTGTTTGGGTCAAAGCACTTACCACAATTTTAAATCGATATAAGAGTGAAGGAGAATCAGCTAAGCAGCCATATTCTGCATTCGTTGGACTGTACTTGGGAACATAGCCATCGGCTCCAGTGCACAGGAACACCTTCTCAATGCTGCAGTGAAAGGAATTGCCTAGATTCTGGACAGGATCTACCATGATGCGACCATAAATTATATCACCTGAAACAGAGATGTGACAATGTTATTTCTGTTGTGTGATACAGTGTATCAATGTGATGCTGCAAACAGTTTATGATGATAATGACACAGAGATTATTTCCTTTGCTTCCTAATCTGCCACCAAATGTTGAAAGGCTTTTGTATTAGCTTCAGGATCAGGTTCACTCCCAGGCCTCAGATACGACCACTTTGTGCAGATTGACCACAAGTGACTGAAGATTTATTGAGCCTCAGATGCTTAGCCACTAGCAGGAAAAACCTCAAAAGTCTACGATTTGACATTCATAACATCCCATAGTGATTAAAGCTCAGTTTACATAAATAAATGAGTTGGTAAGATGTAAACTAATGCAACATAGACTAACACTAAGAAAGAAAACATCAATAAAAAGCCTAATTAACTTCATTGCTTTTGAAAGAGGGTTTAATAAAAACCCCTGGTATGTGATCATTTATTTCAAAGCTA
>NW_007845011.1:5555-6238 GCF_000696425.1 Galeopterus variegatus
TTCAACTGGAACTTCCTCTATCCATTTTCCAGAACCCAGTGAAATATATAGATTGTGTTGTGTAACATATAAATGATTAATCACCTAAGATAGACAGTAAGAGTAAAATATCCATGAAATGTAGAAAGATATATTTAAATCACATACTATGAAAAATTTGAGGCATTGATATGATTTAGTGAAAACAGTTTTTCTATGGCAAAGGTAGAAATTATCTTAGATAACAAGAATAGAAAGAGAAAATATATAGAAAGTTGTTTCTATTATTTTTAGCTACAGTAAAAAAAAATCCTCTTAAGTAATTAAAAGAGGTAAGAAAAATAGTTTTCCAATTTTTATTAACTCACCTTGGAGCTCGGCTTCTGGGGGGCTGCCAATCCCCTCGTTCCACAAGATGGCAGTGTCGTACACAAAAGTTAGACGAAGCTCGGACTTCAAGTCAAAATGCTGCCAGCCTCCTGCCCCCACAGGGGAATGGAACACGTAGGAAACATACAGAGGGACCCGAAGGGTCACATAAGATTGAACTAGGTTTAGGACCTAAAACAATGAAATTGTAAATATCAACACTATGCAGAGTCAACTAAACAAGCCTAATTGTGCCCAAGCCATTTTCTCCTTCATTTAAGATTTTTGAGTAGTGATTGAGGAAAGGAAATGACAGCATTTCACACTATTTTTCC
>NW_007845012.1:0-691 GCF_000696425.1 Galeopterus variegatus
GTTTGGGTACAGAATGGAAGGCTAGCAAATGGGACGTTTTCTAGTCTCCAAGTGCCTGTAGCCCCTTCCAACTCAACAACAGTGTACTCATCACCTGGGAACCTGATAGTAAAACAGAATCTCAAGCCTCACTGCAGACTCACAGAATCAGAATCTGCATTTCAATCAGATCCCCAGGTGACCTGCGGCTTATTACAGTTTGAGCAACACTGCTTTAACCCGCTGGTTCTCCAACTTGGCTGTGCATTGGAGTCATTGGAGGAGTTTATAAATTCTGGGCCCAGTTCCCAGAAACTCTGATTTAATTGGGCTGGGGTGCAGGTGGGAAATGTTTTAATGCTCTTCAGGTGATTCTAATGTGCGAGCAACTCTGAGAACTGCTGCTCTTGTCAGTCTGGTTCCATCTTTAAGCAGTAGCGTCATTATTTTGCTTTAATTCTTCAGTTGCTCCACAAATACTTAGTCCCCTGCCCAGGAGAAGTGTAAGCTTTTGCCAACCAAAATGTAATAGAGTTATTCTTTTCTAAGGGTCATATCGAGAAACATGATTTCTGCTAATGTGACACAAATTAACCAGAGTCTAAAGCAGTGCCATTTGTCAGGACCCACAGACGTTTTTGTACACTGCTATCCTCTTACTGTTGACTTTCAGACCAAAGCAAATTATCTCTCTCACATGCTTCGAGATCTT
>NW_007845013.1:0-691 GCF_000696425.1 Galeopterus variegatus
AAAAAAAAAAAAAATGGTGTTTATCAAGAGGCACATCCCCTCTGTTTACCATGGCAATATCCCCTAAAAAGGAAGCCCACACTCCAGATTACAGGTCAGGCTATGACCAAGTAGAACAGGAACATTGAATTATGGTCCTTGTACCAGCTAAGGTAGATAGTCCTTGATTCAACTTTAAAACATTTTTTTCAGCCTCAAAAAGAATTTGGTATATGAGACACATAATTTCACTATAAATTTGCTTTTGTGAACTGAGTTACTCATAAATATATATATTCCCTGACAGGGTTTTGAGAATACAAAATACTAACCCATAGAGCCTTACCCATCATTCCCAGGATCATCTCTGATGCAGGAGCACAGTTAAGCTCTCATAGTCTGGGAGACAGTGTGTCATCAGGAACACCGTTATGTTTATGGAGGAAGGTGAATTTATTATTTCATATAAAAATACCAATAATAATTGAGAGCCTTCTCTGAAACTATACCAGTACTAGCAAGAAGAGAAGAATCAGACATAATTTCATTCTCATGAGATAACTAACCGTTTGATTCTATTAAAGTTATCAATTTAACTTTATCCTCAAAGTGAGGCAGATACATTCCTCAATAACTGCATACTACAATGATAACACCACAGCAGTTGTTTGCACAAAGTGCTATGTTACCATAAATGTGGAAGTGAACAATT
>NW_007845014.1:0-691 GCF_000696425.1 Galeopterus variegatus
GATTTTAAAGACAGTCTCTTAAAAATAACTCAGGCAGACAAAAAAATTTGTTTAATTGCCTAACTTATCGCCACATTCATTTAAACTGACATTGTTTTACACAGGGATGTGTCAAAGAAAAATTTTATGCGAGGGTTAAGATACATTACATATCTGTGATTTTAGTATTATTCACTTTTACTTTCATCATTAGAACTGTTATTAATTTCTGGGTTTTCTTACAATTATCATCGTCAGCCACCTTTCCATTCTATTAATGTTAGTTTAGCTAAGATTAGATAATTTAATAAAAGCAAATCCACCCATCTACTGCTCATATAAGTGGAAATAGGCTCCAATATACTGAGAATATACCAATGAGTGAGAGCTTCAGTAAAAAATTCCTCTGTGTCTGGAACTGTTCGTATTCTCTAAGAATATTTCTTATACTGTGTGTGACTCATGGCTGCATGTGTAAGCGCAAGCACTATGTCAATCTGTATATTAACTATTAGTGAAATGTAACATCCTCCAATATTGTAGGGAAAAAAAATTAAATTCCTGTGGTAATAATTTATTTCTGCAGCTCAAAGGACCACCTTGCACACCTATTTCAGGTTGGGGTTTTCAGAAAGCAGATACTGAAAGGAAGATTAGCATGTGCTTTAATCAGTTTGGGCTAGGGCAACAAATATACCATAAGCCGGATGGC
>NW_007845015.1:0-691 GCF_000696425.1 Galeopterus variegatus
ATCATATGATCGAGCAATCCCACTGCTGGGTACATATCCACAGGAAATGAAATCAGTATGTTGAAGAGATATCTGCTCTCTCATGTTCATTGCAGCATCATTCACAGTAGCCAAGATATGAAATCAACCGAAGTGTCCATTGAGGGATGAATGGATAAAGAAAATGTGTCATAGACACACAATGGAATACTATTCAGCTTTAAAAAGAAGGAAATTCTGTCATTTGCAACAACATGGATGAACCTGGAAGACATTATGTTAAATGAACTAAGACAGGCACAGAAAGACAAATACTGCCTGATGTCACTTACATGTGGCTAGTGAGTACATGAAAAAGTACTGATCTTCATAAGTCATCAGGGAAATACCATTTCTAAAGTTAAAAGCACTGAAGATATAAAGCAGCTCAAATCATCAAACATGGCTGTAGGAGTAGAAAATGGTAACCCACTTTGGAGAACAGTTCATTTGTTTCTTATGAAGTTTAAACAACACCTACTCTGTGGTCCACCATTTGACTCCTAGTTATAAATACATTAGAAATGAAAACATATGTCCACAGAAAGGCTTGTTCAAGAATGTTCATTCCATCCTATATTAGTTTGTTTCTGTTGTTTATAACAAAATATGTGGAACTGGGTGATTTATAAGAAAACAAAATTTATTGCTTACAGTTTCTGAGGCTGGAAAG
>NW_007845016.1:0-691 GCF_000696425.1 Galeopterus variegatus
ATTCAATGCTTTTAATATATTCAGAGTTGTGCAAAATCAACTTTAGAGCATTTTCATTAGTCTCATTAAGGCCCCTTAGCTGTTACCTTCCAACTATTTGTCCCCTAGCCCTAGGCAACCACTAGTTCACTTTCTGTCCCTACAGATTTGTCTATTCTGGATATTTCATATAAATGAAATCATACAATGTATGGTCTTTGGTTACTGGCCTCTTTCACTTAGTTTGATGTTTTTAAGGTTTATCTTTATTGTATCATGTGTCAGTACTTCATTTCTTTTTACTGTCTAATTATATTTATTATATATACATACCACATTTTATTTATCTGTATCACTCGATGAGGACTTGAATTGTTCAGACTTTGGGGTTATTATGAAGAATGCTGCTATGTACATTTGTGTGCAAGATTTGTGTGGACAAATGTTTGCATTTTCTTGGTTCTATGCCTAAGAGTAGCATCACTGAATTACATAATAACTCTATGTTTAGTCTCTTGATGAGATGCCAGACTTTTCCATAGTGGGTGCACCAATTTATATTTTCACCATCAGCTATGAGAGTTCCAGTTTCTCTACATCCTCATTAACACTTGTTATTATCTCTGTTTTTGCATACAGCAATCCTAGTGTGAGTAAAATGGTATCTCATTGTGGTTCTGATTTGCATTTTCCAGATGACTAATGATATTGA
>NW_007845017.1:0-691 GCF_000696425.1 Galeopterus variegatus
TACATGTTCACCTCAAAAATATTAAGTACATTTCTCCAAATTATAAGCTTTAAAATGAGACATCCACAAATGATTAATACTTCCATGACTGGTCTAGTTATGTATTTTCTCCCTCATTCATGGAAAAACTAAGAGATTGTTTCTGGGACTTTCCAACACATGTGTCTAAAGTCATTTATTACCCAAGAGCACTAATAATGAATTATGTAATATGTTACAAAAGGTGATTGCCTTCCTTAACCGTGAAGATGCTATTTTATAAAATTAGCTGCTTCTCTTAAAAGCAAACCTTCATTATCCTTTACCTACTCTTTACAGAGTATATAACTAGAAATAAGTAAATTATTGGTAATATGCTCTATAACTGGGAGACTTCAGTGGCCAGTTGCCCACAGTTTACCTGCTGGTTTCTTGTGACACATATTAAACCTCTGTTCTACTTTGAGGGAAAATGTTTAAAACATGCCAAAAGTTCTACCCAGCAGCTGCACCAGGGACCTGCCTGCACTTCTGTCCCACTGTGAGTGGCAACCACATTGATGGTGCTGGACTTGGGTCAGCTCTGCTGGAATGGCAGCAAAAGAGAAACTCATTTTTGAGTACAGCTAAAATGTAAACTTGCAAGTTCAATTTTTAGTGAATTATGTCGTGTATAAATTTACAGGATGGCAAGGAGTAACTCTGTGACCAA
>NW_007845018.1:0-691 GCF_000696425.1 Galeopterus variegatus
AAGAAATAACAGTTCATATTCTGATATTGTATATTAACAGCTATGCAAACACACACACACAGACACACACTCTTAAATGCACATATAAACACGGGAATCAAGCCCATGTATCTCAGAAACATTTATTTTCTTCCCATTTTGATTCTAATGAAAAAGTCAGTTGAAAAGCTGACGACAAGCTCATGTGTGTGCTGTAGTCTGTGTTTCCACTTCTTTTCACCACTTCTCTTTGGTTTTCAGGAGATTTATCCTTTTTTGGTTTTCAGGAGATTTATCCTTTAGAACCAGGTGAGTCATACAATGGGTTATGAATGCTGTGGAAACCAGTGATGGTGAATGATAAAACAGTTTAATAAATTTTGTTTCATTTTTCAGTAAACACTAAAGATACTGTGCCAATAACAGTTCCATAATAATTTTCATTTAACTTATATTCAACATCATTGTCAGTGAAAAATTAAATTATGTTTCTTGAAAAATACAATAAATGTGATCCTATTTGTCAAAAATATAATATGTTTTATCTTGTGCCTTCTGGCCTTTTTTCTCTAACTTTGGTGCTTTTTTCAAACTGTTTTTGATCTACTGACTGAGATTGGGCAATCCAATCCAAGACAAGCCACATATCTTGGGAATTATATGTAAATTTAGAATCAAAGTTTGTCAACATTCTATTCCAGACATTTTTAGT
>NW_007845019.1:0-691 GCF_000696425.1 Galeopterus variegatus
CCATGAGCCCACTCTCTGGGCGTTGTGTTTGGATGTGCTCAAGGAGGCCTCTAGGAAAGATCTTGGCCTTGCCTGGCGCCCCACTCCCACCCCACGGTGTCCTTCAGACATGGCCTGGGCAGGAAGTGGGGCTCTCGTGACCTGCTGCACAGTGTGGGGTGGCTGGATTCCTCCCCATTGCCCTTCTCCTGGGCCTTGTGTGGCTGGGTCTGGAATCATCACCCTGGCTATGACCAGCTGTGGGGCCAGCATCAGCCTTGCCCTCCTTTGGATTCACCAAGGCCTCGGATACCCCTCAGATACCCCTACTGCATCCCAGCGCCAGAACAGGAGCTGGGGCTGAGCCTGGGTCAGCCTTGGGCCCTGTGCCCCTCAGAACCCACCTCTGGTGCCCCCTGGTGGCCTGGAGGCAGGGGATTGTGGATAATCCACACCCCTTTTCCTCGTCTTGGAGCGGGTATTAGATGAGATACTTGCAAATGTTTGTAGCAGTGTGACAGGCTTACTGTCCTGCCTGGGTTTGGCTAAGCCAATTCTTGTTAAAGCTGGTGTTCCTGGTAGGACCATACATATTAGTCCTGGAGAACCTGTGGAATAGTAACCAGGAGTGGGCCTGTGAGGACTCTAAGCTGACCAGGCCACGTGAAGTCATTCACAGATTGTCAGAGCTGGGGAAGCCTCAGAGTCCAGC
>NW_007845020.1:0-691 GCF_000696425.1 Galeopterus variegatus
CAAGCAAACAGAAAGGACACTGTTGGGTGGGAGTGGGGAGAGGGAGGAGGGAGGGGGGTTTGGTAATCGGCCACAATAATCTACCTCATTGTATATCGACAAAATAAAATTTAAAAAATAAATAAATTAAAAATAAAATGGATTCAAGAATGTCTGTGTCTCTTGTTGGGTTTTGTGATGATTAACGAAATGTACGAGTGGCACAGAGCCTGCCACGTGGGGATTCTCAACCAAGAAAAAAAGAAAGAAAAGCTGTCTAGCTATCTGCTGCTCCTTTCTCACAAGGGTATGCTAGGCACGTACTTTAATAAAAGTTTCCAGTGAGAAGGGAAGGTTTTGGATGGCTCAGTCATTTTTGTTTGTTTGTTTGTTTGCTTGTTTTAGATTATCTTTACATTCAATCCTTGTTGCACCTTTTAAAAATTGATGCAAAAAAATTAACCAAACTGCTCTGCATCTCTTCTCGCATTTCAGCCTGGGCTTGCCCCTCTATTCCTTTCAAGGTCTAAAGATGTTCCTGACTTGCTTCTATTCGTGTGGAGGATTTTTTCCTGTATCCTCTGCTGACATCTCATGGGTTCTGTTAGAACTTTGAAAAACAAATCTGCTATGAATGTTGAACTGCCTGGTTGTGTTTGTTTAACAGCAAGAGGCATGTTTTGACACATTAAAACAAAACCAAACAAAAAAC
>NW_007845021.1:0-691 GCF_000696425.1 Galeopterus variegatus
TGTGTGTGTGTGTGTGTGTGTGTGTGTGTGTGTCTTCAAACTGGGACATCAGTCTTCTCCTGCTTTCAAATTTGGATTCAGATTGGAACTTATACTATTGAGTCTCCTGGTTCTCAGGTCTTTGGACTGGGACAAGAACTATAACACTAGCAAATCTTGGAATGCCTCAGTCTCCACAAGCATATGAGTTCCTTGTAATAAGTCTCTTTATATATACATGCACACACATATACACATCTATATAAATATATAAATGTAAATATATACACACACACATACACACCCATAAAAATACGTAAATATAAATACACACACGAGGGTACTTCGAAATGTTCATTGCGAAATAGAATTGAAATATAATATGAATCATTCCATGAGCTTTTTGAAATTCCCTCATATATATATAATATCTCTGGAGAACCCAGACTAATACAGCCAGAA
This sequence comes from Galeopterus variegatus, assembly GCF_000696425.1. Classification (NCBI taxonomy): domain Eukaryota; kingdom Metazoa; phylum Chordata; class Mammalia; order Dermoptera; family Cynocephalidae; genus Galeopterus; species Galeopterus variegatus. The sequence goes on from NW_007845021.1 coordinate 442, forward strand.
ATAATATCTTTGCTGATGACCAAATAAAATGCTTTAAAAAAATTTTAAGTACTCTAGTTTACATGTTACCCATACCCTTCTCGAACAAATTTAATCTCAATATTATCTTAGTGTTATTTTCAGTCATGTCCAAACATTACCACACCAAAGTCCTGAAATTATGTCCCATGAGCAGACATGCTGTCCAAACCCCCTCATGCTCTTGGGGTGGCCCCTCCGCTTCCTCTCTGCACCTCGGGTCTGTCTACTC
>NW_007845022.1:0-691 GCF_000696425.1 Galeopterus variegatus
GCTGCTTCTTTTACTTCTCCTTTGTTATTATCTTCACTACAGCCTTCTTTATTCTTGTGTCGTCTTCATTGAAATCTTCCCTTAGAAATTAATTTTTATAAAGTACATGTATGGGATCTTACTATTCACATCCTTCTGCATCTATTCGATACTTCTGTTACTTAAAAATGTAGCTTTGAAATATTTTCTGGGCTCTACATATGTAGATGGCCTGTATTCTGTAACTTAACAGTCATTAAATAGGCTCTAGTTGACAGGGTACAGGTATTACCATGGTGCCCGCATACCAGCAGCATGTACTCTCGTTTCTGTCTAGGATATTATTTATGACTTTTTCCAGTCACTTTTGGATAATAGTAGTAATAATCTTCTTGTATCTTTAAACAACGTACCCATCTTCTTCGAATAACAAATTATTTAGTGCGATGAACCTCTGGAGATGAATGTCAAAAGTGCTCTCTTAGTCTAGCTTGAGTCTGTCTCGGGGGGACACCTGTGGGGAGAATCAGCACCATCCACCAGCCCCCGCTACCCTTTTAATCTCTCTCTTTCTCTCTCTATCTCATCTGTTATTTTCCTGACTATTGATGATTTCTGAGAATTCCAGAAAGGATTTACTGTGTGTGCTTTTCAGCCAGCAATCTCTGGGGTTGGCAGCTGTTCAAAGATAGCTTGTTCTCTCACAGGGCTA
>NW_007845023.1:0-691 GCF_000696425.1 Galeopterus variegatus
TGGAACACAGTGTCTTAGTGGCTGCCTCACTGGCCACCAGGCCAACATTAGGTGAAATCACGAAATAGGTTATATTTGTTTGCAAATCTCCCCCTCATCCTTTGCAAGGCCTCCTCCTCGAGCTTCCTCGTTTGTTCTAGGAAGGTCCAAGTCATAGTCATGGCCGTGATGTGGGTGGGCTGGAGGCAAGCATATTCTTGGAGAGCCAGCTAAGGTCCAAGCTTGTCAACACTGGAGGTCTTAGAACAGATGCCAAAATTCATCCTAATGTTGTAGGCAAACTGTCTGGTAACAAGAATCAGTTTACTCAGGGCAAGCCTGATTTCCTTTAGTTAAGCCTTTCGGGCTACTCTAGTCTTTATTACTCTTATTTTCCTGACTTCTGGAGCTGTTTTAATCTACAGCACTGTTCCTCAGGGTTTCAGAATTAATGGATGTGCCATGACAAAAGCATCTAGACAGATTGAGACATGATGGTAAGAGAGTTAGGTTCATTTACTTCTTTTTTTTTGGCAGTTGGCCTTTACAGGGCATCTGAACCCTTGACCTTGGTGTTACCACCCCACACTCTACCAACTGAGCTAACCAGCTATCCTCATTTACTTCTAATGAATATCGTGACTCATTGCTAAGGGGATCCAGTATGCAATATTTACCATACTTACCTGACCATGAAACCCCTTTATGACCT
>NW_007845024.1:0-691 GCF_000696425.1 Galeopterus variegatus
GAAATATTCTCAGAGCTACTACTCACACCCCTAAGACTGACACATGTACTTCTGTTTGAGATACGTGACTTAGAAGATTTTAAACCAACACAGGGACAGATAACCTGTGTCCTCTCCCCCGTTGTGGGAGAGGACACATATATTATTTGATATATGCAAAGATCACTTGGTGGCATGTGACTTTCAAAATGCTGAGTACCAAAGATATCCTTTGCTTACTCTAAATTTGTTATTCATTTATCAATGCTCTTTTTATAGAATTGTCAAGTTTGGGTTCTAAATCACTTTAGAACATCTGAGACCTTAAACTCATGATCTAACAAAATGACGTGTGGTGGTTATTAATAGCTGTAGAGCTTTTGATATTGAAGTTCAGCTCTCTTTTATTATTATTTTTTCCTGGAAAACCTCTTAAGAATTTTAAAAAGCAACTGGTGCATATAGAAAGCATAGCAGGGCGGGAGAGGGGTAAGATGGGAGCAGGAGGATGCAGGTGTGAAGTGTGAGTGCAGGTTGTGGCCCAGAGCACTTTTCCTGTGCCACACCTGTCTCAGGCAAAGCAAAACCATCAGAGGATGGTCCAGTGCCACTTTAAGATGAGTGAGTCATTGTCCTGAGCCTGGTAGGCCGATTGTCTTCTACTTTACCCTTAAAAATATGCCCAATCCAAGCAAATCATTGGGGCGGTCAA
>NW_007845025.1:0-691 GCF_000696425.1 Galeopterus variegatus
AGCTCTGCCCGGAGCGGCGGTGGCACCGGGAAGGCTTGCGGCGCGCGAGTGTGCGTGTGTGTGTGTGTGCGTGTGAATGTGCGTGTGAACGAGTGCCTGAGAGCGTGCGTGTGAATGTGTGTGTGAATGTGCGTGTGAGCGAGTGCGCGAGAGCGTGCGTGTGAATGTGCGCGTGAGCGAGTGTGCGTGTGAATGTGCGTGTGAATGTGCGCGTGAGCGAGTGTGCGTGTGAATGTGCGTGTGAGCGTGTGTGTGCGTGTGTGTGCGTGTGAGCGAGTGTGCGAGCGTGCGTGTGAATGTGCGCTGAGCGAGTGTGCGTGTGAATGTGCGTGTAAGCGTGTGAATGTGCGTGTGAGCGAGTGCGCGAGAGCGTGCGTGTGAATGTGTGTGAATGTGCGCGTGAGCGAGTGTGCGTGTGAATGTGCGTGTGAGCGAGTGCGCGAGAGCGTGCGTGTGAATGTGCGTGTGAATGTGCGCGTGAGCGAGTGTGCGTGTGAATGTGCGTGTGCTGGGGGAGGGGCACACCGTCGTGTGGTTGTTTCTTGGAGGCTTTGGGGCTCGGAGCGACGGGGAGCGAGCGGGGGCTCCTGGGTGCTGGTTTGGGGTCCAAGGCCAGGGGAAAGGTGATCGATGGATGCCTGCCGAGAGTCTCACGCCACCGCTGGGGAAACCACGCGGCTTTGCTCCGGTG
>NW_007845026.1:0-691 GCF_000696425.1 Galeopterus variegatus
TGTGGCACAACAGCTAAGCTTGGCCCAAGAGATGTGTACGGACTTGAATTCATACTAACTTCAATTCATATTCTTTTTGAGTTTATACAGAAGAATTTTATAAAAATAGACATTTATAAGCCCAAATTGGCATGGCATTTCAGGGCTGCTTTAATCTTACGAAAACTTCACATCAACACATTCTTTCACAACTGCCATGATTAGTAAAAGAGAGTGTGGAAATTGCAGATGGGCTTCTACAAACTTTCACCTGGAAGTGATGCACATACTTCCACTGACATATCACTGGCTACAGAAATCAGGATTAGTCTAACTTCAAGAGGGAGGAAAATAGAATTTTCCTTTATCCTGGAAGAAATGGTAAACTGGATATCAATGACAGCAGCAATGTCTACCAGAAGCAATTAAATAAAGAAGAAAATCTGCAAGAATTAGATACACAATAGAAATATAGAGAAATCTTTAAAAACAGTTCTGAATGAAAAAATAAGAAAATAAAATAAGAATAAGCCAAAAAATACATCATTTACATAAATGTAAAATGCTTGCACATACACAAAAATATATATATATTTCAAACACATTAGAATAGGTGTCCAGGAGGAGAAAGGAAAATAACAGTAGAGTATGAGGATAAAGAGAATAAATAAATCAATAAATAAGTGGAGGATCTTGAGAGATAGATGATAGT
>NW_007845027.1:0-691 GCF_000696425.1 Galeopterus variegatus
TATAGCTTTGTAGTATACTTTAAAGTCAGGTAGTGTTATGCCTCCAGCTTTTTTTTTTTTTTCTCAGCATTGTTTTGGTTATGCATGGTCTTTTGTTATTCCATATAAATGTCTGGATAGTTCTTTCCGTCTCTGAGAAAAATGTCATTGGAATTTTGATGGGGATTGCATTGAATTTGTATATCACTTTGGGTAGTATGGACATTTTCACTATGTTGACTCTTCCTATCCAAGAGCATGGGATATCTTTCAATCTTCTTGTGTCCTCTTTAGTTTCTCTCAGCAGTGCTTTGTAGTTCTCATTATAGAGATTTTTCACATCCTTGGTTAACTCTATTCCTAAGTATTTTATGTTTTTGGTGGCTATTGTAAATGGGCAAGCTTTCTTGATTTCTCTTTCTGTATGTTCATTATTGGAGAATAGAAATGCTACTGATTTTTTGTGTGTTGATTTTGCATCCTGCTACTTTGCTGAAATCATTTATCAACTCCAAGAGTATTTTTGCAGGGGTTTTAGGCTGTTTGATATATAGTATCATGTCATCTGCTAAAAGGGACAGTTTGACTCATCTTTTCCAATCTGGATGCCTTTATCTCCTTCTCTTCTCTGATTGCTCTTGCTAGTACTTCCAATGATATGTTGAGTAGGAGTGGTGAGAGTGGGCATCCTTGTTTAGTTCCTGTTCTTAAA
>NW_007845028.1:0-691 GCF_000696425.1 Galeopterus variegatus
TTAGATTTTCTAAGTCATTTTCCTTCACTGTAAATGGAGATGATGCATATCTCATTGGACTGCTGTGAAGGTTAAATGAGATAATGTATCACAGAGCCTGACACAAAGCAAACTGTTACGGCTGTCGTCATCACTGTCATCACCATTTAGTAATTAATGTATAAGTTATATAGATATTTAGTCTATTATTTGCTATAATAGTACAGCAGTGTTTTTTCTTTTTTTTTTTTTTTTCCTTTTTGTCTTTTTTCGTGACCGGCAACAGGATCGCAACCCTCGGTGTTGCGCCCGCACCTCGCTCAGCCAGTGAGTGGCCGGTCTGTATGTGGGATCCAAACCCTCGGCAGGAGCGCCACTGCGCTCCCAAGCGGTGTACTGTAGCAGTGTGCCACCGGGCCGGCCCAAGTGTTTTTTTCTAAACTAAATATATTTAAGGCTCCTTAGTTCACCACGGATGGTATATGAAGTTTACTCGGTTGATATGTTAGTTTAGAATACTAAGTAATATATTAATATGAAGTTTAACTTCTATACTAGTTTACAATACTAATTAATATTAGATATTTATCAATCTAGTGTTTCTGACTTGTGGAATTTTAACAGATATTCCACAGAAAAACTATTCTTTCTGTTAAAAGACTATTATAGTCTTTCAGACTTTTTTATTATAAGTTTTTTAGTTTTTTTTAAG
>NW_007845029.1:0-691 GCF_000696425.1 Galeopterus variegatus
CTGCAGGAAGCCCCTGGGGTACTGAGTTTCATTAATCCCTTGTGAGCCTTGAGTCCACCTGGGGTAAGGGTAAAAAAGGAGGCAGAATATGGTCCAGAACCTAGAAGGTGCATCGCTTAATAGGATTTGTATATGAAAAAGAAGTTTCTACTTTGATTTCACTTTGGGACTTGGAACCAAGACAATTGTTTTAAACAAATTAATAAGTGAAAAAAGTTTCCCAAGTTAACACAAAATAAATCAATTGCACGGTTATGCAAAAAATACTGGACCAACAAAGGAGATAATATCATTTTGAGATATTCAGCCTACTCAGTGGAGCCAAATCCTGACAGAGAAATGAAATAATTTTTTGTGTAATCTTATACCAGTATGATAAGCAGAGATTTCTTATTAGGCCCATAAACAGGGCTTGCATTGGAAAGTGCACCTCAGAACCTACATCACCTGTCACTGTTGGTTATTGGAGGTTGGGGATGGGGAAATTTGGGAGATTTTGTTTAAAGGACAGAAAATTTCAGTTGTACAAGACGAATAAGTTGAAGAGATCTATTGCTAATAATAGTGGCTACATCTAATAACAATATATCTAATACATGAAAATTGCTAGGAGTAGAAATTTTCAATGTTTTTTTCTTTTTTTCCTTTTTGTCTTTTTTTACTGACCGGTAATGGGATCGCAACCCTCGGT
>NW_007845030.1:0-691 GCF_000696425.1 Galeopterus variegatus
TAGTGGATACACAAAAGATAAGAAGAAAGTAATAAAGCCATACCACTACAAAAAAAAAAAAATAATAATAAATCAACATATCACAAAGACAGCATTAGAGAAACTACAAAAGAGTCAGAAAACAACAAAATGGCAATAATAAGTACTTTCTTATCAAAAATTATTTTAATGTAAATGCATGAAATTTCCATTCATAAAGCACAGAGGGGCTGAATGGATAAAAAATATAAAAAGATATAACAATATGCTGCCTACAAGAGATTCACATTAAGCTTTGACACACATAGAGGGAAAGTGAATGAATGAAAAAGATATTCCATATAAATGATAACTAAAAGTGGTAACCATACTTAGATAAAATAGACTTTCAATCAAAGTCTATCACAAGAGACAAACTAGGTCACTATATAATGATATAGGGGCCAATTCATGAAGAGCATATAATAACAATATATTTGTATATATATTTATATATGGACTCAACACTGGAGCAACTAAATAAATAAAACAAATATAGTCTTAACAAATTTAAGAAGATTGAAATTATATCAAGAAATAAATAACAAGATGAAAACAGAAAAATCTACAAATAAGTGAAAAATTTTAAATATACACCTGAATAACCAATGGGTCAAAAAAGAAATCAAAATAAAAATCAAAAAGTATCTGAGACAAATGAAAATTAAAAAAA
>NW_007845031.1:0-691 GCF_000696425.1 Galeopterus variegatus
GCTGCTAGAAGGAAGGGAACAGTGAGACAGGGAGAAGGCAGGGATGAAGACTTGTTTTTTTGACCTTTTCCATTTTGCACCTGTTCATATAAACAAACAAAATATAAGAACAAAAATTCAACATGATTAGAATAACTGCTCTTTTGAGGTGACCTCTTTGAAAGATAACCTCACTCATGTGCATAAATTTTTTTTTTTTTAAACCCACCTGACCCTTTCTGACCCCACCTAATAAAGGACACATTGCTCCTTGTTCCTTGGGGTGTACAGTTGAGCAGGCAAGGTGGTTCAGTGGACAGAACAGGGATGTTGGAATCCCCGTCCCACTCATCACCTATGGGACCCTGGAGATACCCTGACATCTCTCAGCCTCAGTTTCCTCATCACTATAAGAGGACCAAAATTCTCACCTACCAGGTGGTGATGGGAAATCAGAGAGAATGTATGTGAGCTCACAAGTCAGGGTCAGATGTGGTGAAGGCCTTCAGTTAACAGCGGTGATTATAGCTGAGGAGCTGGGGGACACTAGCAGATCAGGCAGGATGGCCTGAACTGAGCTTTGTGGGCAACAGGAGGAAGAGGCCTTGTTCCCCAAGCTGCTCAGGAAGGCTTGACCTCCAGGCGCTTAGCGCGTGGATGGGCAAGAAAGTGTGAGGGGTCACTCCAGTCCAGGAATTGTAGGAGTGAGCAC
>NW_007845032.1:0-691 GCF_000696425.1 Galeopterus variegatus
GTTTGGGTACAGAATGGAAGGCTAGCAAATGGGACGTTTTCTAGTCTCCAAGTGCCTGTAGTCCCTTCCAACTCAACAACAGTGTACTCATCACCTGGGAATCTGATAGTAAAACAGAATCTCAAGCCTCACTGCAGACACACAGAATCAGAATCTGCATTTAAATCAGATCCCCAGGTGACCTGCAGCTTATTACAGTTTGAGCAACACTGCTTTAACCCGCTGGTTCTCCAACTTGGCTGTGCATTGGAGTCATTGGGGGAGTTTATAAATTCTGGGCCCAGTTCCCAGAAACTCTGATTTAATTGGGCTGGGGTGCAGGTGGGAAATGTTTTAATGCTCTTCAGGTGATTCTAATGTGTGAGCAACTCTGAGAACTGCTGCTCTTGTCAGTCTGGTTCCATCTTTAAGCAGTAGCGTCATTATTTTGCTTTAATTCTTCAGTTGCTTCACAAATACTTAGTCCCCTGCCCAGGAGAAGTGTAAGCTTTTGCCATCCAAAATGTAATAGAGTTATTCTTTTCTAAGGGTCATATCGAGAGACATGATTTCTGCTAATGTGACACAAATTAACCAGAGTCTAAAGCAGTGTCATTTGTCAGGACCCACAGACGTTTTTGTACACTGCTTTCCTCTTACTGTTGACTTTCAGACCAAAGCAAATTATCTCTCTCACATGCTTCGAGATCTT
>NW_007845033.1:0-691 GCF_000696425.1 Galeopterus variegatus
TTCCAGCTTTCCAGTGCCTCTGTTTCCCTAGAAGCACTGACTTCAGATGCTTTTGTCAAAACAAGGCAATAAACACCAATGATAACATTATGAGGAGGTGAAAGGTTTGCAAGTGACATTTCTTTGTGCAGGGCTCTGGGTTAAGTGGCAGAATTACAAGAAGAGTCTGGGGTTCTTAAACTTAAACAAAGGTTGAGCTTCTGTGAGTGCCAGTGCCACTCTCGGTCCTTTTCTAGACTGGCATATTAAAGGCTAAGGAACGCACTAGTGAATGAAATTGGTTAGAATGGCATGTCTATTTTTGTGTAACTGGATTCTTCACTTGTAATGCTAATATTTTAAGCAGCACTCATGACAACTGTATAGTATTCACAAACATATTCGCATTGGCATTTAAAATGGTGTGTGCTCAAAATAAATAAACACACAAATAAATGAAGGGTGGCAGGGGAAGAAGACACAACAATCACAACAATTCTTTGAACTTGATAAGACAAGTGAACAGATGTGATGTGGGGGGAGGGGCGAGAGGCGGGGGGAAAGAGGAACAGGTAAAGGGTCATGAAAATCAACTACAATGTATATTGAAAAGTTAAAATAAAAAAAAATCGAACCCCCCCCAAAAAAACCCCCCTGTGTGTGTGGTTGGATGTGTTGTTATGTAATAATAAGAAAAGAAAAAAATAAGAGG
>NW_007845034.1:0-691 GCF_000696425.1 Galeopterus variegatus
CATAGAAATAGAACTATAATTCAGGAATTTACTCATGAATGATGCTAATGCAGTAGGTCTCGGGTTATCTCATGCTCTTCCATTGCTATGAACACCATCACCCACAGCCCACTCTCATGGGATCAGCCCTGGGTCACACTGCTGGTTAGTGACACAGGTGGAACCTGCATCTAGGTCTCCTAACTCAGAGCCAGTTGCTCTGTGAGCAAAATACCTGTAAGTTCAGGCCCCAGTTTCGTGAAGGTTCTTTCCCTTTTGTGGCTGCCAGAGTCTGTCCCATCAGTGCTGGCACAAACCCGTGGGGTGGGGGAAGCAGTGAAGGCGGGAGCAGGGAGTGGTGAGGGGGAAACGGGCGAACATCAGGCTTCAGCAAAGGCAGGGGCCCAAAGAGAAGGGACGGAAGGTGTTACCAAACTGGAAACGTCCCTGGGTCCTTCTAGTAACCTGAGAGTCATTTTAATTGATGTCATACCTTGATGGAAAAGATACTGATAATAGCATTTGTGAGAGTAAAATGGAAAGGGAATTAGAAAGTGTGGTACACAGTATGTTTCCTTTATGTTCACTTCATCAAATATTTTCCTTTTCCAAGCTTGCTCCGGTAGGAGTGGCTGTTGTGCATGAGCCAGCTAGGTCTCTGCACGCTATCTCTGACCTCCTGCCTGTGAACCCGAGTTAATGAACGTGAGTT
>NW_007845035.1:0-691 GCF_000696425.1 Galeopterus variegatus
GATTCTGTACACTTAGGCAAGTCTTGTCTCCTCTCATTTGACAAAGAATGGATAAGGTGAATCTGGTCTTAAACTGGATGCTTAAATCTGGAATGTCAACATTTGTGTTAACAGAGAACTTTTAGAATATACGTTTTTATATTTGGTTAAGAAATTTCCACCTTTTGGCTTAAGAGATAAATGTTTGGCTGTCAGTCTCCTGTGAGCCCAGGGAGAGGAGGGATATTGGAAGTGGGGTGAGGCTGTAAGCAGGTATATAAACAGAATTTTAGTTTCCTTTTTGCTATGACTGGTGTTGCTGAGCTTGGAACTTGTGTGTATGATCCTAAACTGAGTCTTCCTTCACTATGAACTATAAGTAAGAAGACTGTATAAGTGATAAGTGCTCTTATTTTTGTTTTAAAAATACAACAAGGTATTTGACTTAGGTCAAGAAGATTTCTGTAGGAGTGTGGTAATATGAAAGATCTGAGTAATAAGGAAGCATTAACAAGATGAGAATGGTAGAGAGCATATTCCTGGCATAGCATGTTTAAAGGCCTTATTCCAGGAGGGAGAACAGAGTAGATGAAAGAAATATATGCTATAGGGAAAATGAAATATAAATGGTCAGGGTCCCTCAGATGTCCGGAATCTTGCTGAGCATTTGATGTAAATATGCACATGCGCCCAGGTGTTCCTTGGTTATTGT
>NW_007845036.1:0-691 GCF_000696425.1 Galeopterus variegatus
CTAGAGTTTGAGATTTATTAACTTTTGGTTGTGTATTTTCTTGGTTTTTTGCATTTCGGGTGTCTCTTTTTGGGTGCTTGTTCATTTTGGCAGGCATTTTCACTCGAATCTTGGACCTCTGATTCAAGTCCCGTAAGGTGTGTGTGTTCTGCACCTCGCTATCGGGGCTTTTTCACACTCTGTGTACACTAGATGGGGCTATTGAGCCTTGCAAAGGGTTCTGTTCTTTCAAGGTTTCTTCATGACTTAACCCAATGAACTATTCCTTGAAAGCCATTCACACAAAAGGGAACAAAAATGACAAAAAAAGAAAAAGAAACGAAGAAGACTTACTAAGACACTTGCCTGGTAGGAATAGTGGACAAAATGAAAAATCACTCCTCACATTGACCATCCACTCCTGGCCCCAAATTGACCTGGTTTCATGTCTGGTTGCTCCTCTTTTGAGAGGATATGACTGCCAACATCTGAGTGAACATTCTAGAACTTCTCTGTAGTAGGGTGTTGGGTGGCCAAACTACAACTGAAGGTGAAAACAGGAGAAAATGAGGGTCATATCTGGATGTCAAGCAGCAGACACATTAAGAAATGTGCTGTTCCTAAGACTGCAGAGACTTGGATTGGGAGAGTTGGAAGCTGTGGGACTGTTACAGTGACTCATGTTTGGCATGACACTGGTATAACACAGAAA
>NW_007845037.1:0-691 GCF_000696425.1 Galeopterus variegatus
GCCTTCATTATTTAAAAAGTCAGATTGAGCCCCTTGTTCTTCCTCATACCTTCCTCATATTAACAGACCCTGCTCTTACCATTTTGCTGTTACTTCAGTCTGGGATGTCTTGCAGCAGATCTTTCCCCTCATGAGTTATGTGATTTGGGGCAAATATCAAGCTGTAGCTGTCTTTTCATTTGTGGTTGGCTGAACAATTCTTCCCCCCACACCCCCAATAAAGATGTCCACTTTTGGTCCCTAGGAATTTTGCTAGTTACCTTAAATGAAAAAATGAATTTTGCAGATGTAGTTAAGTTAAAGATCTTGACAGATGGAAATTATCCATGTTGGTCTAGTATAATTACAAGGATCCTTATAGACAGATGGCAGGAGATCAGAGTGAGTAGTAGGAGACTGATAACAGAAGCAAAAGATTGGAGCAATATAGTCATAATCCAAGGAATGCCAATAGCCTTTAGAAGTAAAAGAGACAAGAAACACCTTCTCCCCTAAAAGCCACCAGAAAAAACCAACCCTGCTGACATCATGAAGTTATCCCAGTAAAACTCATTTTAGACTCCAGAACTATAAGAAAATAAAGGCATCTTATTTCAAGCATTAAGCTGGTGGTAATTTGTTACAGCAGCAAAAAGAAACTAATACATCATCCAGGAGGATGCTTAGCACATTATTGTTGTTCAATAAATAT
>NW_007845038.1:0-691 GCF_000696425.1 Galeopterus variegatus
TGCCTCAAATCTGTTACAAATGTGTGAGATTCAGTACATTCATTAGAAACAAGTTATATAACAGGAGTGTAATTGCACTTGTGTGCCCATTTACTGATTCAGCATGTTTGTTGCAATTACATTATGCATTTAGCTTGTGGTCACTATTGTGTACTTGTGATACAAAAGAGACAACTGCTCTGAACTACTGGTCGGCAGAGCATGGCGGGTCAGCAGAGGAGAGCCTGAGCTTATCTTGGAGGAATAAAGCATGTCTGTGAGGCTCACATCTGAGGAATAAAGTATGTCTACCTTATATAAAGCTGCCAGAATCTTCTTTCAATTACCTGACTCACTACCTGCACAGGAAGGGGGAGAAAGATCTGAGATCCAGCTCGAAAACCCCCCTTAAGCTTTAGCTGGGACTGCCTAGTGAAGGTGGAGGATGGATGAAGAATAACCAATCTTTTCCTTTGGTTATTGAAAAAGAGTATTCAGTTTTAGGGTCAGAATCTAACACAGTTAAAATTATTCTTGTGTTCGGATAACTGTATATCCACATGCAGAAGAATAAAATGGGACCATTGTCTCAAACCATATACAAAAATAAACTCAAAATGAACTAAATACTTAATGAAGGACTTGAAATTGTAAAACTACTAGAAGAAAACAGAGGAGGAGAGCTTTACAACACTGGTCTGGGAATTGATTT
>NW_007845039.1:0-691 GCF_000696425.1 Galeopterus variegatus
ATGATAGATATGTCTAAAGAAGCAAATGCAAAAAGTTTTTCTTATCACAACTTTTGTCTATCTTGATGCATGTAAGTGAAGGCTGTTCAGAAGTATGTCAAAAGAAAGTGTCATATCTGATGATTAATTTATAAGCAACTTTAAAATGTTAGGTGAAATGTTAAAAATTTTGAAGTAGCTGACATCATTTAACTAAGCTGTAATATCTAATGATTATCTTGTATTCCAGGTTCATGAACAAATAGATGATTTCTGAAGTATATATCACTGTGTTCTCACTTATTTATCTTTTTATCTTCAATTATATGTGGCTTCTTTTGCTTGCAACATAAAAACAATAATAACAGCAACAACCTTTGTAGTACACATTAAGACAAACATTCATGTGTTGAGGCAAAATCAAATTTATGTCATGTTGCAGCTAATAACCAGCTCTGTTTTCTTCAAATATGCCTTAGCGAGAAATTCACTGGATAAGGTACATTGCATCTATTCTATCCTGTTATGATGAAGGATGATTTAAAAAATGTTAATTAATAATCTGAGCTTCTTGTTCTTATTTTTCTTTCATTTTGCTATATGCCAAAATGATGCAAAAAGCATTTGTCTACAATTACAATGGCAGAGTAGATTTCATTTTATTTATATCAATGATGAATTATATTAGCAAGCATAACAATTACAATCATGA
>NW_007845040.1:0-691 GCF_000696425.1 Galeopterus variegatus
CGCACCGGCCATCCCTATATAGGATCCGAACCCACGGCGGGAGCACTGCTGCACTCCCAGCTCCGCACTCTTCCGAGTGAGCCACGGGCTCGGCCCATACAGAGGAGGGTTTTTAAGCAAGCTTTTGAGGGATATTTCCTGACTCAGGATGGCTCTTCATTTTGGAGTCATACTCAGCTTTATGAGCAGGGTAGACATAATAGTTTCTGATTTTCTAAGTTTGCCTCTCCCAGTATGGAAGCTTTTTTCCAAAGCAATCTGGATCCTAATGTTCTCAGACTGCCATATCTGGGATTGAGCTTCTGCTTTATTAGCGTGGGCTGTGCAGAGGAAGGAAGCCTTCGATCTCTGAACAGCACCAGCTAAGAATTTACTCTCTGTCCTTGGAGCTGGGGGCATGAGAAATGCTGGCGGTTGCCCCTGCAGGTGAAATACCAGCAGGTGAAAATCTCTGGACTGGGAGCTGAGGGGAGAGAAAGTCCTGTTTATTTGGCTGGACTTTCTCAGAAATTGGAACTTCTGTCATTGTGCTGAGATGGGGAAGAAGAGAGAGGGTGTGGGTTGTGGCTCAGGTTCTAGGGAATCTCACTGTGCTTACAGAGATTTAATAAATTCTCTTTTTAAAAAAAATGTCTTCATGTATTGTAAACCCTAAGGACAATTCCATAGATTTTTAATGGTTGATTTCTTC
>NW_007845041.1:0-691 GCF_000696425.1 Galeopterus variegatus
TTCAGTAAGATCTGTGAGATGGGTTTATTTCTTTAAAAATCATATATTTAACGAATGAAAACATATTTTGATGACAAAATAAAACTTTCATGTTGGAAAAACTTGAGATCTCTCCTAGTTGCTTGATCCCAGTTACACTACTTAATTTCTAAATCTCACTTTCCTTGATAAGGTGATACCATAAAGATGATAATAAAATATAAAATATGCTGGTAGCATAAGTTTAGCGCAATAGCAAGTACAAAATGGACTATAACAAATTATTAATATTTTGACACTTCAGAGCAGCCTAAATTTTGGAGAACTGTATGTTGCCTTCAGAAAGTTGATCACATTTATACTCCTTGTATAAGATTTCTTTACAACCATTAATTTTAAGTGTAATAAATGTTTCTAAAAAATTAAACTTTATGTAAGCACATAAATGGAAACCTAGTCTCCAAAAGGTGAAATTAACAACTAGACAGAATTTTAATAAGGAAAAAGAAGACTTGAACAACTCTATAGACCAAATGGATCTAACAGACATATTCAGAACATTCCACCCAACAGTGCAGAATACATATTTCTCTGAAATGCCATAGACATTTTCCAGGATAGACCACATGTTAGGCCACAAAACAAGTTTTAATAAATTTTAAAAGATGGGATTGTACAAAGATTCTTTTCTAGTCACAGTGGAGTGAAGCTA
>NW_007845042.1:0-691 GCF_000696425.1 Galeopterus variegatus
CGGGGACTGGGCTCAGGGTATTAGAAGAATCATTAGTGGAAATTTGATGGACAAATCTTCATGTAGCCTTTTTATTAGAGTGAGAGGAAACAACCTAAATTTCCATCAATAGAAGACAACTGAAGGTTGGTAAATTCGTACAATGGCCTATTATGTAGCCATTTAATATAATGTTTATGAAGAGAATTTATTGATATTTGATAGTGCTTATGATAAGAATGGAAAAGTATATACCCAAGAAATGAACTCTGAAATCTGTTGTTATCCATATAAAGAAAAAAAGACTAGACCTACATTTGTAAAATATAGTATTTTAATATCCAGTCTACCCGTTTTGATACTCAATTATTATGTTCGAGGTGTTGTGTTAAACCTACGTGTTGTCTCATTCCCATCCAAACCACAATAAGGTCTTATGATTGTACTCATGAATGAACTGTGGCTTAACGAGCCTTAATTAAGTCACTTGAGATCACAAGGCTAGAAAGTGGCTGTCAGGTGAGAAGTCATAGACTACTATCTTTTAAATCTTTTTTTGTCTTCTGCATTTTCTAATTTTACACTGTGGATATGTATTGCATTAGTGTACTTTAAATAAATTGGATGTCAAGTCAACTAAAGAGATATGATTGCAAATTGTGCTTCACTGGTGATCTAATTTTTTCCTCCCTTCCCAGTGGTTCTGGAATAT
>NW_007845043.1:0-691 GCF_000696425.1 Galeopterus variegatus
CTATGACAAATAAATAGCTATAATGGGCAATTTTTATAAAGCACATACAAATATTAATATTGTAGCCTATCTCTTGGATGCTTTTAGCATGATTTTATTATAATTTATCATTTATATTCTCTTGTATAATATCTAAAATATTAATTACTCTACCTGCACAGATTACATATTACAGGTGACTTATATTGCATTTTCCTTAAGAGGATCAAAAACATAATTGCCTAAATACACATTGATTTTAGCAATATTAAAATGACACTCAAATTTGATTTACAGCTTAGAGGAAGAGATTAGAGATAAACAGGGGGAAAGTATTTATTTTCTCATTTTATGTTTCATGGAATTCTTTCAGTACAATTTTTCCCAGTGTATTCATGGATATTTAATTAGATGGGGATGGAAATGGTTTATTTTTTATGGAATGGGTGTATTCTCAGTGTATTATTAACTAATCTGTGTCTCCTAATAAAAAGTAAACCTCATAAAGAATATAGGCCTTGTAGTTAATTTAATAGGAGAATGTAAAGAAAATAGGCCTTGTAGTTAATTTAATAGGAGAATTGAAAGAGTCCAAATCTATTACTAATAGAAATTTTTAAAAATTCCTAAAAAAACAAATATAATTTATTTTCTCATATATGCCAAAGATTAATACTAAGAACATTATATGCAATATATCAATTTTACTTAA
>NW_007845044.1:0-691 GCF_000696425.1 Galeopterus variegatus
GCAATTAGATCTTTACTTCTCAGTTATATTTTGTTGAGGAATTTTACTCTATATTCATGAGGGATATTGATTTGTAGTTTTCTTTTCAAATGTCTTTGGTTTTGGTGTTAGGGTAATGTTGGCCTCATAAGAGTTTCCTTCTTTTCTATTTTCTGGAGATTATGTAGAATTGGTATTATTTCTTCCTTAAATATTGGGTAGAATTCACAAGTGAAACCATCTGCATCTGGAGTTTTCTTTGTTGAGACTTTTTTTTTCTTATTAGCCATAATATTTCTTTAATAGATACAGTACTATTCGGATTACCAATTTTTTCTTGAGTGAGTTTTAGGGGTTTGTGTCTCTCAAGAACTTGGCTCCTTTTATCTGAGTTTAATTTATGGGCAAAGAATTGTTTGTAGTACATCTTTATTATCTTTTTGATGTCTGTGGGATCTGTAGTGATGTCCCTCTTTTATTCCTGATAATTTGTGTCTTCATTTTCTTGGTCAGCCTAGCTAGAGGTTTATCAGTTTTATTGATTTTTCCCCCCAAAGAACCACCTTTTAGTTTCATTCACATTTCTTTATTATTTTTTTGTTTTTACTGTTATGATTTCTGTTTTTTATTACTTCCTTCCTTCTGCTTGTTTTGGGTTTAATTTGCTCTTCTTTCTCTAGTTTCTTAAGGTGGAAGCCTTGATGACTGATTT
>NW_007845045.1:0-691 GCF_000696425.1 Galeopterus variegatus
TGCTCTGTGTGCCCCTCCCCTCCTGATCCAGGTGAAATCAAAGACAAATGGTGCCACGAGGTGGCCCGAGAAGGAAACTGGTGTCGAGGGCAGCTTTCTGCGATTGGGAGAAGCTGGAAGGCAAAGGGAGTTGTCCTTCTCGTGTTTGTGGGGGTGTGGGTAGGAATTCAGGACTCTCCTCTGTCTCCTCTCTCCCCAGTTGTATTAATCCTGGTTTTTATTTTCAGTATTTTATGCAGTTTTGATATGTTGGGGGGGGGGCATTGCTGGCTCACCGCCCCTCCCAGGGTAATTCCTAGAGGGAGGAAACAACTCGCCTGTGAGCGCCCCTTCCATGTACAAACCAACCCATCCTGAGCTCACAGCTCAAGTCATCCCCTTTATCTGCCTCTCACCCACCAAGCCAATAACCCCCCCCCGCCCTAAATCACCCCAGTGCCTGGTCCCGGCCATCTAGAGACCACCCCTAAGGCCAGAGCATGCTGACATTATTGGAACTAGCTGGTCCCATCTGTGCACCCTGCCCTGCCCTGCTTTCCCACGGGCCGTGTAATAAAGCTCCGGGCCAACTTTCCCCTGGGTCTGGCTCTGCCCCCCAACCAACTCTGGTGCTTGCCCTTGTGGCCCTGTGTGGCCTGCTGTGCCTCTCATTTCTAGGGGAACTGTGAACAACAATAAAGTCTTCTTTCAA
>NW_007845046.1:0-691 GCF_000696425.1 Galeopterus variegatus
ATTTGTCAGTGAGCACTACTGACTACCTGCTTGATGATATTTGGGCTCTGGGTTTATACTGATGATTGGAAAGGAAAGAAGGAGAAGCTATCAGAAATGTGACTGGAGAAAGGAGATCATAACCTAGAAGATGAAAAAAAAAAGGTGGCAAAAATTCTAGTTCTCAGCTAACATATGACATGAATATGAGTATTTTACAGAGAAGTCATAAAAATATACAGAATTACTAGCCATGCAACCCAGTGAAATACAATCTAATAAATGTCTTATCAAAGCAAAAAAACACAAAAACCTCATGATAACAAAATTTTTCATTCGTTCTGAATATCTAGGCTAGTATCTAAAATAATACTTTATGTCCCATAAAAAGTGTACATTGACAACTGTTCCATGATATCCAGGCAGCAAGAAGTGTGAAATGGGAAAGCACTTAAGTTGACTCTTCCGATGTCAATCTCCTAATTTCCTCTAAAATCTTAGAAAAGAATATTCAGGAGAGCACTAACTGGAACAGCAAAATGAAGAGACATATGGACAGAGAAAGAGAACAAATTATAACAGGCAGACATCCTCCACATATAAACAAACACAAAATCATGTTTTTCTATCTTAAAATTTTGTGTACTTTGGGGCCGGCCCGGTGGCGCACTGGAGAGTGCGCCGCTTGGGAGCGCAGCGGCGGTCCCGCTAT
>NW_007845047.1:0-691 GCF_000696425.1 Galeopterus variegatus
TTGGAAAGATAACATTCAATTATCCCAAAAGAATTGCTATGATCAGGAATGCCAAGAAACTATAACAATTTCTGACCTTTTGAAACAATGAGACTGTAGACACATCTATATAATTTTGGTCTTTTCTGCCTCCCAAAGACATTTCTGTCTATCCCCAGCTGTATCTACATAAAAAGAGAAATAAAGCAGTGAAAATTCCAACGAGGACATTTTTCACAATAGAAAACACACATCTTCGAGCCTGGCTCAGGACATACTGAGCTATGTTTTATCACAGAAATATGAATGCAATGGTAGAGGAGGAATTTCAGAGTGGTGGGGGGGAGGCATGCAACTCCACGTCTTCATTCATTCACTTCTTCCTTTACTCTGTTTGGAGAGACAGATATCAGCACACTGCTAAGTGCTTGGGGTGAAGCTTGTCAGAGCCGCACAAGAGAGACAGAGAACTCACTGGAGTACAGGTTAGAATATGATACATACAATTACCTAAGAAGGAGGGGACAGTCAGACTACTGCTCCAGACGGAACTTATAAAAGGAGAGATTTGATAAAAATGATTTGTGGTATCTCAAAAGGACTCCTCCTCATCTTTCCTTATCCACTCACTCCCAGTTGGCAGAGGTTAGACACAGGAAAAAGTGAACATGGCAAGAATCTCTCTCCAATACATTATTATTCTTCTCTCACA
>NW_007845048.1:0-691 GCF_000696425.1 Galeopterus variegatus
CAGTAGATGTCAAATCTATGAATTACTTTGAGGGATTTTATGACTATGGAAAAGAGGTTCAGCTACCAGGCCAATGGTCTACTTGACAGCCTCCTGCTATAGTTAATACATATTTTGCATAACGAAAATTTGCTATTATTTATAAATTAACTATGTCATATATATCTTTATATAACCAGATCCTTGGAGTCTTTTCTCTTCTATTAGGCCGGGTGAGATTTTTGGACATGTTAACAGAGCCTGCAGGAATAGCAGTTAGGCTGACAAGCTTGACTAAATCATCCGATAGTTTTTCTCGTACACTGACACGATGAAGTAAAATTCCTTCTTATACTTACACATTGACTTTTGCCTTTATATTTTTGATTCTTTCTTCACTTTTTAAAAAGTTGGCTATTGGAACATATGGAATACCAAATTTGGAATATCACTGAAAAACATTAAGGTATACCTTATGTCTGACTTGTGGTTAAGCCTGGTGATATGAAAGGAGAGATAGATTGACCACATTTTTGAATATGCAATCATTTTCCAAGGTCTTATATGGAATTTGGCAAGAGGGTTGAAGTTGCACAAGAAGATGGTCATACTGCACATACCATCTACATGTGGTTACCTTGGTAACATACGTCCTATGTAGCTTGTGATGTTTCTGGGAAAAGTCCCCACGTTCCAGGCTTCCTTATCTAAC
>NW_007845049.1:0-691 GCF_000696425.1 Galeopterus variegatus
ATTATAAATAATATAATAAAATATAAAATGTTACAAAATATTTTTATGTATAGTAATGTCATTCTTCTATTTTTTTATTTTAATGTTCTTGGCATTTACCACCTCTTTTATTCATTTATGTTAGAATCATTTTGTCAAGTTATAAATAGAACCATAGATATTTTTTGGTTTGGAATTACTTCAAATATTTTTAATAACTTGACAAGAATTTATATTTTTATAACACTGTTTCTCCAGTCATAAACTCAATATGACACTCAGTTTGATATTATAGCATTTCATTATGGTTTATGGTTTTTAAAAATAGGATACTACACATTTCCTGATATGTTTATTCCAAGATTTTTTCATTTTATTTTTAATGTGAAATTTATTTTAAGAAATGTATAGATATCAAAATTGCATTTGAATTTTATTTAACTTTCCGGTGCCACAAACTATTATTCTTTTTGACTTTAACCATTTAAAAAATATAAAAGTTGTTTTTAGTTTTTGGACCCTATAAAATGGGGCTGGATGGATTTTTCCCATGAGTTGTATTTGCTGATTCCTGTCTATACCTTTGCTCATGAAAACGTCTCTAGTTGCACATGCCCTCTCCACCATCATGCTGACTTTTTCCTTCTCATTTTCAAAACAAATTGTGATGCTTCTGGATAAAGTTATTTCTATATGCTTTTAAAAATACTTT
>NW_007845050.1:0-691 GCF_000696425.1 Galeopterus variegatus
AAGCCCCCAGAGGAAGCCAAATGCTGACTGCCAGTTGCTGTTACTCTCTCCCTGGACACCCATGTCCTGCCTCTACCCACGCCCCTCTCCGGCCCCTTCTCCAGGCTCCCTCCGAGCGCACCAGGGGGAGGGGAGGAGAGTCTCCATCCACTTAAGGAGTGTCTTGTTTCTGCAGCCCACATTCAAGTCCATGGTCGGGTTTGTGTTTATCTGTAAGTTGTCCTTTTCCTGTCCTGGGCCCAGCACCTGGCCCCTCCCTAGGCCCATTGTCTCAGAACCCAGGGCCATCCGGTCTGTCCTGGGGGAGAACAAGGGAGCCCCCCGCCCTCCATTTCCTCAGACTCCAAGTCCCTTGGCCGAATAAACATAACTGCACACAAAAGACATCCCAGGCGGGCGGTACAGCCGTAAGGGACAGGGGAAGGGCGGAAGGGGTGGGCGGGGGCCACAGTTCCCAGAGTGCTCTGCTGAAGATGCCACCGGGGCCATCCTTGGATTTCAGAGCTCCCCACCCCACCAGCAGCCCTCCAAGCCTTGGCATGTGGAGCCCATCCAGATGGGTCTTTTTTCAGAGGTTGCCCTCTCTTCTACCCAAGCCCACACACAAGCCACCTTCTCTCTGGAGCCTCAAGTCCCCTGTGCATACTGGCTGCTCCTTTCTCTGAGCATCTACAGATTAGAGGATCTGCTC
>NW_007845051.1:0-691 GCF_000696425.1 Galeopterus variegatus
AAGTCAAAGGTTGGTGAAAAGTTAATTAATTAATTAATCAAATATAAGATTTCAAACTATGCAGAAAATGAAAAGGGTTACAACCTTGACATAAAAATGGTAATAAGACAACTACTTAAGAAGCTACTTAAAAAGATGCCTTTGCAGGGGTTGGGAAGAAGCACCTGCAGAAGAGCAGGGGGCAGCTGCACTCAGCTGCCACCTCTATCCCCAGTGCCATAAACGAATGCCAAGATCAGAATAAAATATCCTCTAACCAGGATATTCTCTGGGTCACCCTTACAACAGTGGCAGTTGGGGGCAAAGATGAGACAATATTATTCCTGGAGGGAGTTAGAAAATGAGACTGCAGATACGCTGTCAATGAGCTACAAGAGTCTGAGAATACTATATAGTTTTTCATTCCTACTACTTTTTCTTCTATTAGCAGAAAATGCAGAGCGGATCAATACCATTGATTCTTTGTTTCCTCACCTTGAATCTTTTGTGTAATAGGTGACTAATACGAGGGTACCTCAATCCTATTTTTCCATGAACTTTTTGAAATACGTTTGTATGTGTCATATTCAAATGGACCCAAGCCTTTGCCAGTCACATATGCCTCAAATATATTCTCCCATTTGGTAACTTGTCCTTTCACTTTCTTAATGGTGTTTTTTTTTTTTTTTTTTTTTTTTTTTTTTTTTTTTTT
>NW_007845052.1:0-691 GCF_000696425.1 Galeopterus variegatus
GTTGGTTCCAACTCTTGGCTATTGTAAATAGAGATGTGATGAACATGGGAGTGCAGGTAAATCCTTGACATGATGATTTCCATTCCTTTGGGTGTATACCCAGAAGTGGAATTGATGGATCAAATAGCAGTTCTATCTGTAGTCGTCTGGAGGAACCTCCACACTGTTTTCTATAGTGGCTGCACTAATTTACAGTCCCACCAACAGTGTAGGGGGGTTCCCCTTTCTCTGCATCCTCACCAGCATTTGTTTTCTTTGTCTTTTTGATAGTGGCCAGTCTAACTGGGGTGAAATGATAATCTCAGTGTGGTTTTGATTTGCATTTTCCTTTTCTTTTTTTTTTTTTTTAATATGACTGGTAAGGGGATCTTAACCCTTGACTTGGTGTAGTCAGCACCACGCTCACCCAAACAGCCAACCGGCCATCCCTATATGGGATCCGAACCCGGGGCCTTGGTGTTATCAGCACCGCACTCTCCTGAGTGAGCCACGGGCCGGCCCGTCGATTTGCATTTTCCTGATGATTAGTGATGTTAAACATTTTTTCATGTGCCTGTCGGTAATTTTTGTGTCTTCATTTGAGAAATGCCTATTTATCTCCTTTGCCCATTTTTTAATCAGGTTACCTGCTTTTTTACTGTTAAGTTGTTTGACTTCCTTGTATATTCTGCATAATAATCCCTTGTCAGAT
>NW_007845053.1:0-691 GCF_000696425.1 Galeopterus variegatus
CTGAGGTTGTTGGATGAAATGTTCTGTAGATATCTGCCAAGTCCAATTGGTCTAAAGTGTTTCTTTGTTGATTCATTGCCTAGATGATTTGTTCAATGTTGAGAGAGGGGTGTTCAGGTCAACAACTATTATCATATTTGGGGCTATCTCTTGCATTAGGTCTAATAGTGTTTGCTTTATATATCTGGTGTTCTGATGTAGGTTACATATGTATTTATGATTGTTATGTCTTCTTGCTGGGTAGATCCCTTTACCATTATATAATGGCCTTCTTTATCTCTTTTTATGGATTTTGGTTAAAAGTCTACTTTATCCCATGTAAGAATAGCTATTCCTACTCATTAATGATTACCCTTTGTGTGGTATATATCTTTTTCCATCCCATCACTATTACTCTGTGTGTGTATTCATAGGAAAAGTGTATATCTAGTAGACAGCATATAGTTGGGTCTAGCATTTTAATTCAATCAGTCAGTCTGAGTCTTTTAAGTGGAGAATTTAATCCATTTACATTTAGGGTTGCTATTGAAATGTATTGTCATACATCTGTCATTTTAATTATTTTAACTGGATGTTTTAAGTACCTTATGTTCATTTATTTGCCTTTTATTATTTGCTTTCAATGTTTGTTGGTTTTTGGAGGTAGTATGATACCATTTCTTTCTTTTTCTAGTTTGCATTATTGTTCTAC
>NW_007845054.1:0-691 GCF_000696425.1 Galeopterus variegatus
AACCATCCACCTGTATGGCCTGGTGAACTAAGTCACAGGATTCTGGTATGATTACTAGGTTTGAATTTGTCCCAGGATTGACTTTCAAAAGACTTCCTATGGGAAGAAGTGGGATAGTTAATAACTGGACATGTCCAGTAACCAAAGAAGCTGTCACATTACAGGCCTTGATGATCTGGCCCTGATATCCAGGAGATGGGAGAGACAGGGTGTAGAAAAAAAACGATTCAGAGGGAAATTCCACCACTTGGCAGTCCTAGCACATTTTCCTCCAAGACTATCTCAGGGGCCCTCCTGGCATCAATAGTTTGCTTTTCTGTCTTCACCGTTTCTTGTCAATCTCAGCACCCACCATCACCACATATAAAGTTAGGCATTCTGTTCAATGTCTTCTAAGAAGCAACTCTCAATACAATGTATTACCAAAAAATTTGGACTCCAGGCAATTTCATCAAAGGCAATTGGATTTTATGTTAATATCATGAGGCAGGTCTTCTGATAAACTTAGCCTCTAGGCTTCCTGTCTCCACCCAGCTTGGACCTATTCACATACCACCACCTAATCGACTGCTGAAAACATTCGGGCTGGGGTCTTCTGCATCCCAGATACTCGGTTTCACCTGGAGGAGGAAGGACATGGTGCACGGTCAAAGAAAGCTCTGTACAGAGACTCAGGATTCCGCAGAACAGG
>NW_007845055.1:0-691 GCF_000696425.1 Galeopterus variegatus
TTGTCATCCTGAACATCAAATCCCATGCTGGGGACTAATTGCAATTGCTGTTTGTATTGAGGGTATGTTCATGTAGGTTCCTGAGCAAAGTTCTCTGCTCCCTTCTTTAAGGACACACGCCACATCCACTGTTTCTTTTTCAGGGTTCTTTTCTGGTGAAGGCGGAGAAGATTTTAGTTTTGTTTTTACTCTCCACAGCTGCCAGAACGCCCCTTTTAATTGCAAATCTGATGTCACCCCATCTTAAAGCCCTTCAATGGCTTCCAGTTGACTACAGGATAGAGTTGAAACCCTTTTATGGCTTATGATGATCTCATTTGGGCCACTTCCTCCCTTTTGATGTTAGGAACCAGGGTGCCACCAGACACCCTGCACCCACGCACGTTCCCAGGCTCTGTAGATGCTGTTTCTTCTGCTTCTGGTGGCCTTGTTCATTTGTTCACTCATGCATTCGTTCATGCATTCCTTCATTCCTTCATTCAGTAGTCAGCAAGAAAATACTATATTCCAGTACTGTCATGGACCTCCTTCGCCATTAATGAGTTTCATAGAAACACATCTGCCCACTCTATAGAATAACAAGTCAAATACCTGTGCACCCACCATCCAGGTTAGGAAATAGGGCATCTCAGTGCCTTAGAAGGCCACTGCGTGCTCTTCTGTCTGTTCCAGATGCCCTCCCATCTGTTCC
>NW_007845056.1:0-691 GCF_000696425.1 Galeopterus variegatus
CATGGGATCCGAACCCTCGGCGGGAGCGCCGCCACGCTCCCAAGCGGGGCACTCTCCAGTGTGCCACCAGGCCAGCCCCTCTCCTATTTTTCTATAATCAATATCACCTGTGCTTTTGTTATGTGTCCAGAAAATTCTGGTGAAAATAGCTTCCCCCCTTCCCTTTTCAATGGGTGTATTAAAGGTCTAAGAAAATGATACCAGATGAGTATCAGAAAATTGAATTCACCTGCTGGACACTGAGAAACTGAGTATTACAAGATGAAATCCAAAGGCATGTAGCAATCTAGCTATAAAAAGGTACACTTCACATATAATTGAGAGAGATTATAGATTTACATAGAGAGATTATAGATATGAGTAGTGATATAGGAAATGTTGGTTCATTCATTTATTTATCCACTTAGTCACCAAACTTTTATTAAACCACTTAGAATGTGTAAGTATTATTCTAAGCCTACTAAAAATAAATAAGAAGATATTGCCCTTACATTGAAGGTACTGAGTCTAGTAAGAAAAGAAAAAAAATAGCAAAACATATCAACAGGTGACTATGATAGAATGTGACAAATGTTTGAGAGAACTTTGTACATAGGTGATATTAACAAATACGGAGGGAAGCTGAGAGAGGAAGCAGGCTCCGGAAAGGAATAATGCCTTGGACTGAGTCTTGAAAGAAAAGTATGAGTTA
>NW_007845057.1:0-691 GCF_000696425.1 Galeopterus variegatus
CGGGGCCTGTGGAGCGGCCACCAATCCCACTCCTCCCGCAGATCTCTGGCAGGGCTGGTGGCGTGGGGAGTCCCCGGCCAGCGTCGGGAGGGTAGAAAAGAGGATCCCGGCCAGACTGTCACTCCACCACACCTGGGGCCTCGGCCCCAGGTAAACTCCCTGCTTCCGGGAGGCAGATACCATCTCTGTGGCCTTCAGTTCGGAAAAATCCCAGACTGATTTCTGGTTGGGAGAGGGGTGACCAGGGTGCCCCCGAGCCCGCTTGATCCTGCTGGAGAGCTGGCCTGAGGGCGCCAAGCCGGCTCATGCCAGGGGGATTCAAAGAAGAACTGTGTGCTGTGGGATCCTCCCCGGGGGGGCTCACGCCCTGGTGTGGGAGATAACTCAACCACACAGGGGGCCACAATACTGGGGGGAAGGTGGGAGGCCCAGAGAGGACCTTGACCAGGACCGCAGGAACATCCACAGTGTCCGGGAGGCCTGAGACCCCTTCGGGGCTGGGCGGGGCTGAGAGACGAGGATTGCAGAAGACACGCCCCAGCCCTGTACTGAGCGCAAAGAGAGGGGAGGGGTCTGGCAAAGGAGGAGGAGTCTCAGAAAAAAAGCCGCACCCTCTGGGAGGCCCCATCCTGTGCACACAGAGAGGGGAAACGCCCGGATAGCGAGGCAGAGACTTACAGATCTCACACAT
>NW_007845058.1:0-691 GCF_000696425.1 Galeopterus variegatus
CTAGTGAGCTGCTTCATTATGAGAGAAGAGATGGAAGAAGAAGAAAATGAGTCAAAATGCAACATACACGACACATCCAGGAGCAAATACGTGAAGGTTCTCCATCTTCATTCTGTGACAGGTCACAGAGTTAGTGACTTTTCTCCACCAGTCATCCCTGTGCCTTGAGCCTACTCCTCAGCTTGTTTGAGTTCTTCACCTGAAGTGTTATCCAAATATTTATGTCCCAGAAAGCAGAAATGCTGAGAGTGCACATTAGATTTGTAGGAACAAGCTACTATAGTCATATTTTATGTTAAATTTCTATTATTATCTTTTTCATTTTATAGGCCTTTTTTTTCCCAGGACTGCATTGTCTCAGTAAATTAAATTCATCATAATTTTAATTGCTTGGGTCACCTTGAGACTACAGGTATTTCTAATTTATAGCTGCTACTGAAGTGTATTACCAATAGAAGGCAGGAATGTATTGACGCAGGGACAAAACAAGATGATATTTGAAACAATAAAGCCATTAAGGAGAACTTTTTAAGAAGTTGGACACTAAAAAATATTTGAGAGTAAAATCATGTTCAGTACTTAATAAACATAAAACATCACTGAAGGTTTTCAGGGGGAAAAAAAAGCCTAGTACATATGAAAATTAGTTTGTTTGTTGGAATAAGAAACTAAATAAGACCTATATGTTGCA
>NW_007845059.1:0-691 GCF_000696425.1 Galeopterus variegatus
CTTTCACAATGAAGATGAAATAGACCAAGTCACTCACCTCCAGGAGCCTCACATAGATGAAGTCCAGTGATTTCACATAGATGTTTTTGAGAAACTCCTGACAAAAATGGGGACTAGGTTCTATTTATTCAGTAACATAAAACCCAATGATATACCTATTTCTAGAAGTTTTGGAGATAAGGAAATCTTCCTTTTACTAATTTACTTTCACAGATGATCTACTGTAGCAAAATAAGCCAAACAACATTTATTAGTGTGCTTACCTAGTAAAAAAAAACTATGGATGACATGAAGTATGAAGTATAGTGCAAACCCTTGAAGTATGTTCACACCAGAAGGGGAGTAAAATATATACATATCTTTAAAAATTATTTGTAACTATCACTGTTTTCTAGGATGTGACTGTTTATAGCAACTGGAATTGCTTATTATTATTACTTTTTTCCTGAGGACAGGAATGGGCATGGATATCAGAATTGAGGTTAGAAGGTCACACTGGGTACACTATTCTGCAAAATAAAGTGGGCAGTGGTAAGTGCTGACAATCGATATGAAAACAAAATCAAATAAAAAAGTAGAGACCTAGGATACTGGATACTATTTGGTACAGAATTATAGAAGAGATCTCAGGGAATGAGTCAGTTTATGGAAGAAAATCACATAGTTAAGACTGTGGGAGTTAAATACCAAA
>NW_007845060.1:0-691 GCF_000696425.1 Galeopterus variegatus
AGAGACCCATGTCTCAACCTGCTGGATCTTCAGATGACTTCTTTCGAGTAGGTAATCACTACATGAGTGCCCTCTCAGACTTGGAGACGCCTGCGTTACCTGGGTGAACAGTTCTCAACCTACAAGATTCTATCACGAGATACAATCCCTCCAGTTTTAGTCTTTAAAGCAGCTAGTACAGTTTTACTGAGCATTTCTGGATCAGTGGCCCAGCTCCAACCTTGCAAGATCCCTTATCACCAACCATACTTTGAGCCCTGAAAAACGAAGCAGGAACAGGCTGATATGATTCTGAGTACAGAGTCTGCCTGAGTAGGTGAAAGTTAAGCAGACATGAATGACACACCATTGTTGGTTTCAGGTGCTTAGGTTCAGATGTCTTACTTGTTACCAGTGAACAGCAGAAGCTCCACACTGCAGACACCTGTGACACAGAACCACATGAGTTTGGAGAGTGAGTACTCTACCAGCCAGCAGCTAATGTTTACTGAGCACATACCAAGTGATGAGCACTGGTCTACATCCAGTCTCCTGTTCCACAAGACCCCAGGTTAAGCCAGTTTCCCAGGGCTGGAAACTGGCCCAGGTTCAGAGCTAGGAAGGAAAAAAGCTAAAACCCAGGTGAGCTCAAGCTATGTCCCAACCACTGTCACAGGCTGCACTGCTATGAAAGCATTTCCATATGAAGGAC
>NW_007845061.1:0-691 GCF_000696425.1 Galeopterus variegatus
TTTTTTTTTTTTTACCATTTACACAGGTAAAAAAATAAAGTTGAAAGAGCTTAAGAGCTACTAAGTGGCAGTGCTAGAATTTGAAACCAAGTCTGACCACTGCTAACATCTAACCTCTTTTGTTGTATGTTACATGTTGCTTCTCTGACCATAAAATGGGGAAAGTTATACCTTCTTTACAGAGATGGTGTGAAAATCCAAAGAGATCACATATGTAAACCATAAAGTACTATTATATAAAGAATCAGTGTTTAAATTCCAGAGAATAGGCTAGGGCGGCATGAGTGCGCAGGATTTGTGTGAACTCATCCTAGGCTAGTGACTGTTTGCTTTGAATTTCTTTTATATTCTTTGCAGAGATGGGAAGACTTCGACTCACAGGTATTTATCATAGCCTGACAGTCAGCAAAGTGTAGACAAATTCTTCTCTAATTTGATAAGGGGCAGAGATGTTAAGGCTAAGCTTGCATCACATGGGAGCTCTGCTATCCTGCCTCTTTGTATAGTGCATTAATCCCATCTCTAGAATTTCTGCTGGCCTAACCTCTGCTAAAGCAAATCTAATATAAGAAATAAGACAATCATTTTCACACTGACCTAATGTTTTTCTTTCCTGCTATAAATGATCATTCTCTAGTATAAGATGAATCTTTTTCCTTTAGGATGGCCTTTTTAAGTATCTGAAGACAAC
>NW_007845062.1:0-691 GCF_000696425.1 Galeopterus variegatus
GATATGCATGTAGATCAATGGAACATAGTAGGGAACCCCAAAACAGACCTACATAAATGTGCGCAACTTTTTTTTTTCAAAGATGCAAAAGCAATCTATAGAGGCATGATGCACTTTTCAACACATGCTGCTGAATAATTGAACATGCATAGGCAAAAAAAAGAACCTCGAACTAAACCTCACACCCTATACAAATGTTAACTCAAAATGGAAAATGGAATTAAATGTGAAATGTACACAATAAAACTATTAGAAAAATGCATAGGAGAAATCTTTTGAAATCTATAGCTAGGAAAAAAAATATTATAGTTGAAACCAAAAGCATATTCACAAAAGGCAGAATTTTATTCTTTTTTTATGGCTGAATAGTATTTTGTTGTGTATATATACCACATTTTTAAAATCCAATGTTATTTGTGGTGACTGGATGATTTGGGAGAAAATTATATTTAGTGAAAAATGCTAGGCACATAAAGACAAATACCATAGGTTCTCATTCATATGTAGAAGCTAAAAAAAAAAAAAAAGTGTATCTCATCAAAGTAGAGAATAGAATAACGGTTACTAGAGTCTGGAAAGGGTCCAGGTAGAGGAGCATAGGGACAGTGTGGTCCATGACTACAAAACTGCAGCTAAATAAGAAGAATAAGATCTAGGGGCCGGCCCGGTGGCGCACTGCTACAGTGCGCCG
>NW_007845063.1:0-691 GCF_000696425.1 Galeopterus variegatus
AACTCAGCAGACCAAGCTCATCGATCTAAGTAAAGTCATCAGAGAAAGCTAATCCATCTAATAAAACTCATCAGAACAAGCCCTTCGATCTAAGTAAACTCATCACACCAAGCTCATCGATCTAAGTAAACTCATCAGACCAAGCTCATCAATCTAAGTAAAGTCATCAGAGAAAGCAAATCCATCTAATCAAACTCATCAGAACAAGCCCTTCGATCAAAATAAACTCATCACACCAAGCACATTGATAAAAGTAAACTCATCAAACCAAGCTAATCATTCTAATTATACTCATCAGACCAAGATCATTGATCTAAGTAAACTCATCGGACTGACCTCATCGATCTAAGTAAACTTATCACACTGATCTCATCGATCTACGTAATCTCATCAGACCAAGCCCATTGATCTAAGTAAACTCATCAGACCAAGCTCATCGATCTCAGTAAACTCATCAGACCATGCAAATCGATCTAGGTAAATTCATCTGAGCGAGATCATCAATCTGAGTAAACTCTTCAGACTGAGCACATCGATCTAAGTAAACTCATCAGACCAAGCTAATCGATCTAGGAGAAATAATCTGACCAAGCTAATCGATCTATTAAAACTAATGAGACCAAGCTTATTAATCTAGGAAAAATAATCACACCAAGCAAATCGATGTAGGTTTATTAATCAGACCTGACTA
>NW_007845064.1:0-691 GCF_000696425.1 Galeopterus variegatus
ATTGAATGAATCACTGGAGGGCTAAAGAAATATGCTTTAAGTTAAACTCATCCTAAAGCTACCCACAGAATAAGGACCCAGGAGAAAAGCTGTCTCTTCCCCAGTTAGGAAGTAGCCAGTTCCAGTTCTTCATCATCACTGCTGAGATGATGTAAACGATGGTGGCAGCAGCAGCTCCAGAACCACAGCATGTCTGTCACAGCTGGCACTGGTCAAATCTGTGCCACATGCCCTGCATCTCGAAATCCACACAGCAGTGGATGAGATGTTAAGACCTCTGCTAATACTACCACAGAGGCTCCACACGCCTTTGACTGTGGGCTTGTTGGCCATAGAGCTCAAGCCTCAGAGAGACAGCATTCTGAGAAAGCATGATGCTGACTCAACCTAAATCACTGAGAACCCTGGCTGCAGGAGAATGTTGAAAATGTAGGTTGTAACTTTCCACATTCTGCTATTCGTCAAGGCCCAATAGATGGAGAGTAGGATGGTACTGAGCACCAATTCACTGGAACCACCAGATAATCCAGAAATGCTGGTTTGCTGTGAAAGTACCTAAGGTACCTGATGCAGCCTCTAGTTTAGGAGTCCTCACTCTTGATTGCTACTTCCAGACTATCAGCCTCTCTTCTTCCTGAAAACTTCCAGTTTTGAAGCCCCTACTCTCAGACTACACCTCCTGCAACCTTTC
>NW_007845065.1:0-691 GCF_000696425.1 Galeopterus variegatus
CGTCCAGTCACTGTCCTCTGACCTCTACTCATCTTTTGCTGGGTGGATTTTAATGCTAGAGCTGTTTTTATATCCCTAAGAGGAGTCATATGTACTTGTTTATTCTTTTCGTATTTACTTGAAATAGTCATAGTCATTTTGGCATCCCTTGTTGCTATAGCTTACACACAATATACTTTATTACTTTATTGCCTGTTTTCTAACTAAATCTTGATTTAGTTCAAAGCTGTCATATGTGTTCTTTCACATCTTTGAAAATTTGCAAATTCTATCTCAGTCTCTGTCTTGGTCTCTGTCTCTCTCTCCTTGTCTTTGTCTCTGCCCCTCTCCCGCTTGTGTGTGTGTGTGTGTGTGTGTGTGTATATATGTATAATTTATACATGTTACATATGCACACACACATGCCTGCATACACATGAGTACTTCAAAAAGTTCATGGAAAGATTTGTATTATCTTTCAATTCTATTTTCCATGAAATTTTTGAAGTACCCACATATACGTATATAGTATATATAGATGAATAATCACAAATGCATTATAAACTTATGATGCAAATTTCTGAAATCACTGGGTTAATTCTTTTTTTGTCTTTATTGTGGGTGCTATGATCATCCACAAAAGAGGAATAACAGATTTTGTATTTTAAAATATAGATTTTAGCAATGGAAAAGCTACTGTATTTTGCTTTGC
>NW_007845066.1:0-691 GCF_000696425.1 Galeopterus variegatus
AAAAAATGTTTGACTGTATATTTTTATTAGAAAATAGAAATTATACTTGTAAAGAAAAGTATTTTTATATTTTATACAATATTTTTATATTTCAGTGTGCGTAATGAAAGCAGCTTAGGATACACAATTTGTATCCTAGCCAGTAAAAGTCATTTTCTCCTTATGTTATGTGGGATGGACCATATCTCAGAATGAAGTCTTCTCTCCCTCTATTTCAACCTCCTGTACATTTCTCAGTCAGCCCACCCCTAGTGAGGACCCACCTGGTATCTGGAGCCAAATTTGCAGAGAATATGAGATACTCAAAGGGACAACATGTCTTTTCCAATGTAACATCTAAACCCAGTAGTCCCTCCTCATCTGAATATAAAATATTTCATAATGGCAGTGGGGCCCACTCCCATTATGAGAGTTGAGATTAGTGTCCAGATGAAAGCACTCAATGTGAGTGGTCTTCAAAAAGTTCAAGGGAGAATTATCTTTTAATTCATTTTTTCCACGAACTTTTTGAAGTACCCTCACATTATCAGTATCACCATAATGGGCCGAGCCCGTGGTGCACTCGGGAGAGTGTGGCACTGGGAGCACGGCAGCACTCCCGCTGCGGGTTCGGATCCTATATAGGGATGGCCAGAGCGCTCACTGGCTGAGCACGGTGCGGCTGGTCTCAAAAAGGACAAAAAAAAAAAAA
>NW_007845067.1:0-691 GCF_000696425.1 Galeopterus variegatus
CTTCACTGGATGCTTTGTCTTTCGAGTCTCCTGAAGAGAAGCCACCTTGGTGTGGGGACCTTTGAATATTCTCGTCCTGGGATTTTGTTACATCCAGAAATGAAGAACAAGGCATAGAGAGCAGGAGCCCAGGCACAGACTTGTAAGGGGAAAAATATCTTTATCTTGTGACCTCTTTGGATATTACCACTAAAGAGACTTTAAACTACATGTTGTATCTCTTTTTATGTTTCTAGGTTAAAAAAAGGGATGCATATTTCCTCTTGTTTGTGCTTAAATAAAACAATCTTAGAGACTGAGGTTTCTTATTCCTATTGTGGTCTTAAACCCTCTTTGAAGACTGTGTAAGGGAGGTATATATAGTTTTATTCTCCAGAGAAGCTTCTAGGGCTCGATTATACTTTAACAAATTCTTTCTTGGGTAGACAGTGTTACCATTCAGACTAAATAACAGATATCTTAGACTCCTTTTCTGGCATATTCCCTCCTGATTGAATTTTGGGTGGGGGCAGCTGATATTATATGTTCTTCCTTCTGTAATACCGTTTGCGCCCCACCTGCATAAACATGGTGTACACTTTCTCTATACCATGCTCCAAATAATAATCTTTAGGTAGATTATGTATGAGACAGAAGTTTATTTCTTTAGAAAGATGACATTTTATGTTTTTCAAAAAGAAAAACCTTTGTA
>NW_007845068.1:0-691 GCF_000696425.1 Galeopterus variegatus
GGTGGTAAATTATGTGTGGGTAGTACATGAAATATATGCAGAAATAAAGTTCAAATAGTCCGGTTGTACAATTCATAGAGAGTATTTTGAACCTTCTTGTTACCATTTTTTTTAACATATTAGATGGTGTAGGTCTAAAACCATCCTTGTTACTTTTTAATCCCACATTTTTATTTTGCCTTGAAATGCAATGAGCTCTAATGAGCTTTGACAGCAATGAGATCCAAAATTCAATAAAAGTATAAATTTAAAAATTAAGTTGTAAATTTGCATTTCTCGTGAAATATCATGAACACGTAATATTCACAAACAGTTTACTGACATTTACCCTCTCCTTTTAGGGCCATAGTGATACAAGAACGTAAAAACCAGAGATACATATATGCTAAAGAATCTTCTGTTTTTAATTCAAAAGATAGTAGTTATTTTGTTTAAAAAGGCTGGGATAAAAAAATGACAATTTAGGTATAATTTCAAAAAGTGTGTCTACTTATTCTATAAAGCATAACTTTTCATTTAGATGAAATGACTCTTTTTCTAAGTTCATATCTCATTTTCTATTAAAAATTGTCTTGTACATATACTAAAAGTAATGCTACAACTATTAATAGGCTGATTCTATAAGTGTAAGAATTCTGGGCCGGCCCGGTGGCGCACTGCTACAGTGCGCTGCTTGGGAAGCGCGGCAGCG
>NW_007845069.1:0-691 GCF_000696425.1 Galeopterus variegatus
GGGGCCGGTAAGAGAATATTTCCATTCTTGCCATATCCTGGCTTCAAAAGCTTGTCTTTGGTAGTGACTTGCAGTTGTATAGGTGCTGCAGCCCCATGCAACAGAGCTTCCACTGGAGAAGGCCTGCCTTTGTGGGGTCTCTCATTTAGAATCCTGTCAGCCATAACTGCCATGTCCACCCCTTCAGGGATGGGGGTTGGGCAGATAGCCTTACTCCCTCCCCCTTTTTTTTTTAAAGATGACCGGTAAGGGGATCTTAACCCTTAGCTTGGTGTTGTCAGCACCATGCTCACCCAATGAGCTAACCGGCCATCCCTATATGGGATCCGAACCCGGGGCCTTGGTGTTATCAGCACCGCACTCTCCCGAGTGAGCCACGGGCTGGCCCCGTTACTCCCTTTTTTAAAAGGCCATTGTACCGGTCAATAATTCCCACTGCCTGGGGATTATATGACACATGTCCTCTGAATGGACAACTGGGAGGCCCACCTCTGAATTCCATGTCCAGTAAAGTGGGTTCCATTATCACTCTCTATGACTACAGCCTGGCCATATATGGCAGTAAGGCTATTCACTGCCTTCACAGTGTTTACCTGGTCTAGGGCCTTGCAAGGCCACATCAACTGAAGGCCAGTAGCCGTATCAACAGCTGTGAAGATGTATCTGAAATTCTCTGACCTTGGCAGTGGTC
>NW_007845070.1:0-690 GCF_000696425.1 Galeopterus variegatus
GTGGTAGATTTTGAAATCAGGTAGTGTGGTGCCTCCAGCTTTGTTCTCTTTGCTCAAGATTACTTGAGTGTTCTCATTGTACCCTCCATATCTCTTAACTCTTGTATTTTTCGTTTCTTGTCTCCCTATGCTCCCTATAATAAATAATTTCATTAGACGTACCTTTCCATTTATTAATCCGCTCTTCAGTGTTTAACCTGTCAATTGAGTTTTATGTTTCAATAATTATATTTTTCATTTCAAGATGTCTAATTTGTTGCTTGCTGTTTCTATTGGCTGTCAGTCATGTGGCTCGTTTCTCTGGATATTTGGTAAATTTTGATTGCACACTCATTTGATTGTACTTGATCCTGGGGTCCTAAACTGGGAATGCTTTTCCTCAAAAAAAGATTAGGGGAGTTACTGTTCTGAAAGGACTTTAGCTTCCTTCCAAGACTTCTGCTTAGTGGAGAAGTTTCTAATTGGAGGGAGACCACACTCCTGATCCCTGCACTGATATTGATGTTTTTCTCCAAAGCAATCCTCACTCACAAATGAATTATTGAACTTGGATCATGAATGGATGCAGATTTACCTGCCAAATATCCCAGAGCCTATACGGCTTAAGCCTAAATTGTACGTGGCTCAGAAATCTCAAGCTAAAAAGCTGATAAGAAAAATAGTTTAGAACTAGTGAATTCCATAGGATAT
>NW_007845071.1:0-690 GCF_000696425.1 Galeopterus variegatus
GCAAGGTTATGACAATACCCTTGTTCAAAACATTCTGTCAGAGGACATTATGTGGTATAGACGTTTGTCAATGTCCATTAAAAAAAGAAGTTCTAGCCCTTTGAGATGTGGGAGTGGCAGTATCCATGTTCCGTATTTCTTCTTTTTTTTTTTGTCTTTTGTCTTTTTTTTTCCGTGTCCGGCAACGGATTGCAACCCTCAGTGTTGCCCCCATACCGGACCGGGGACCGGCAACGGGATTGCAACCCTCGGTGTTGCTCCCGCGCCTCGCTCAGCCAGTGAGCGGGAACCGGTCTGTATGTGGGATCCGAACCCTCGGGCGGGAGCGCCGCCGCGCTTCCCAAGCGGCGCACTATCCAGTACGCCACCGGGCCGGCCCCGTATTTCTTCTGAAGACAGATGACGAAGTTGGTCCCTTGAGCGTGAGGAACCGACGGGGTGTACACATGGGGGAGGGTGCAGTCTCTCTCAGAGGCTGAACATTCCAGATGGCTGGGGGAGAATGAATCGAGAGCAGTTACTTTTCAGAAAATAACAAGGCAGTTTTAGTTCAAAATGTACAAAGAGAATGGAGTGAGGTTGGGTCCCTGCTGGGACCCCCACGGCTGCAAGCTGAAGCAAGCTGGGATGAACGGGCAGGGCCCTCACCGAGCAGGGGCAGGCAATGATCTCGCTTCAAAGGCAGGCACC
>NW_007845072.1:0-690 GCF_000696425.1 Galeopterus variegatus
GTTGAGCTGGTGAGAATCTCCCATCTTTCTTCAACCAGAACAACTCTATTATTATTAACTTCCTGTAAGGGCTTTCTGCATTGGAGTTAATTTGAAAGACAGTGAAAACTACTAGAATCCATGAACCTTATGTTCCTTCCACCTCTAACATTTTACATTACCTATGTGTAATCAGATGGCCTCAGATGGGAGAGGAAACCCCACATTATGGTTAAAAACACCATGTCTGTCAGAAGTCTGTGTGTCTGAATCACAACCACACCATACTATAGCTCTTTAGGCAAGTTATCCTTCCAAGGTCTTACCTATTCTCTTCTATAAGAAAGAGATAATAGTTGTACCAAACTCATAGTATGTGGTGAGAATCAAATGAAATGATTAACAGTGTCCAGCAAATTCTAAGTGCTCAAATAAGTGTTAATCATTATTATTAGTGTGAAGAAACATTTGAATTATGCATGGTATGCTCACCTTTCTTTATTACTTTATGTTAATTTCAAATAAGCCTTCTCTGAAAACAAACTCTAAAGTTATTAGAATATCTCATACTTTGCTGCTCTGTTAACTTGACATTGAGGAAAAATGTATGATTTTATCTTTTTTTTTTTGTCTTTTTTCGTGACCGGCATTGGATCGCAACCCTCAGTGTTGCGCCTGTACCGGACCGGGACCGGCAACGGGATCGCAACC
>NW_007845073.1:0-690 GCF_000696425.1 Galeopterus variegatus
GTAGACAAAAAGAAATAATTACAATCAGAGCAGAACTAAATGAAATAGAGACCCAAAAAAACAATAGAAAGATAAACAAACCTAAAAGTTGGTTTTTTGAGAAGATAAAATAGACACACTATTAGTTAGATTAACAAAAAAAAAGAAGACTCTATTCGATATATTTGACTATTTGACAATAATCAGAAATGAAAAGGGAGACATTACTACTGACACCACAGAAATACAAAGAACCATTAGAGACTATTATACAAAACTGTATGACAACAAATATGAAAATCTGGAAGATATGTGTAAGTTTCTAGACACATAAAAATTACCAAGATTGCACCAAGAAGACATAGAAAACCTGAACAGATCAATAACAAGCAAGGAGATTGAAGTGGTAATTAGCAATCTTCCAACAAAAAAAGTCCACATCCTGATGGCTTTACAGCAGAATTCTATCAAACTTTTAAAGAGGAGTTAATACCAATTCTCGTGAAACTGTTCCAAATAATTGAAACATATGCTACTCTCCCAAACTCATTCTATGAAGCCAAAATATCTCTGATACAAAAACCAGATAAAGACACAACAAAAAAAGAAAATTATAGGCCAATACCCTTGATGAGCCTAGATGCTAAATTCCTCAACAAAATATTAGCAATTAGAATACATCACCATATTTAAAAAATTATACACTATTAA
>NW_007845074.1:0-690 GCF_000696425.1 Galeopterus variegatus
CCAGCCAACTCATGTTTAACTGCTGCCTGTGTATAAGTACAAGTGACCTTTTAACCAAAGCTATGGGGCTCAGATGGAAGTACATTAGCTATATCACTCACCTGTGAGCTGCTGTTTACCCCTTCCAGAGGGTGGCCAGGGCACAGGAAACCCTTAAGTGGGAATGAGGAAAGAGCAGCCCCAAATAGCCAATTTAATCACCACCTCCCATCCCCATTCAAAAAGAGATTCTTATTTCTTACCTGACTACTCACCTCAAGTTTGGCTTCTGGTGACCAGAATGGTTTTCTCCTTTAGAAAAATACATATATTCGCACATGCATGTATATGAGGGGTCTTCAAAAAGCTCATGGAAAAATTTGTATTATCTTTTAATTCCATTTTCCATGAACTTTTTGAAGTACACTTTTGTGTATATATGCATTTGTTTTTACATAGAAAAATGCTTTGTTTTAAATGGAGAACTAATATATGACAGCAAATATGCAGCACAGTTCTTCAGCGTCATCAGTTCAGATATGTATGGCTTAGACTGTATCACTGTCTCAGGTATTTTGTTAAAGCAGCATGAAATGGGCTGAGATTGAGCAACTTAAACAGAAACTTATCTCATAGTTCTGGAGTCTGTGAAGTCCAAGATCAAGGCATCAGCTGGCTCAGTTGTCTGGGGAGAGCTGCTCTGTGCTTTCA
>NW_007845075.1:0-690 GCF_000696425.1 Galeopterus variegatus
TAAGGGGATCTTAACCCTTGACTTGGTGTTGTCAGCACCACGCTCTCCCAAGCAAGCTAACTGGCCATCCGTACATGGGGATCTGAAACTGTGGCCATGGTGTTATCAGCACCACACTCTCCCAAGTGAGCCATGGGCTGGCCCTAACCATTATAAATATGTTTAAGGAAAGAAAAGAAAAAAAAATTGTATCACCATACCAGCTGCCTCCAAAATAAGTAAATGGGACTCAGGCTCCTTCTGACATTATCTTCTGAGGAGTCTGGGTGGTTATTCATCTTACTTTTCTTTTTTCTTTTTTTTTTTTTTCCTTTTTTGTGTCTGGCAACGGATTGCCACCCTCAGTGTTGCGCCCGTACCGGACCGGGACCGGCAACGGGATCGCAACCCTCGGTGTTGCGTCTGCACCTCGCTCAGCCAGTGAGCGGGAACTGGTCTGTATGTGGGATCCGAACCCTCGGCGGGAGCGCCGCCACACTCCCAAGCGGCGCACTGTAGCAGTGCACCACCAGGCCGGCCCATTCATCTTACTTTTCTCAGCCTCAGTGTCATCATCTCAAAAAAGAATATAAAACTCACATCCTAGAGTGGACATGAGGAGTACAGATCATGTATGTAAAGCTCCTACTACCAGCACACAGCAAAAAATAAAAATAAAGTAAAATAAAAATTTAATTTTAGGGCCGGCCC
>NW_007845076.1:0-690 GCF_000696425.1 Galeopterus variegatus
ACAGAAAGAAATAATTAAGATCAGAGTGGGACTAATTGAAATAGAGAAATGAAAAAAGATACAAAAGATCAATGAAACAAAAAGTTATTTTTTTGAAAATGTAAACAAAATAAACATGCTAATAACTAGGTTAACAAAAAGAGAATAAAAATAGAAGAGAGAAGATCCAAATAACAAAAATAATAAATGAAAAAGAAGACATTACAACCAATGCTACAGAGATACAAGGAATCATTAGAGACTATTATGAACAACTATAAGCCAAAAAATTGAAAACCTGGAGGAAATAGATACATTTTTGGACACATACAAACTTCCAAGATAACCAAAAATAAAGAGAAAACCTGAGCAGACCAATAACAAGCAATGAGATTGAGGCAGTAATGAGCAGTCTCCTAACAAAGAAAAGCCCAGGACTGAATGGCTTTACTACTAAGTTCTACCAGACCTTTAAAGAAAATAGTACTAACCTAATTCTCTTCAAATTATTCCAAAAAATTGAAACAGAGGTCACTCTCCCAAATTCATTCTATGAGGCCCAAATCACCGTGTTCCAAAACAAGGCAAGATGTACCTTAAAAATAAAATTGCAGACCAGTATCTCTGATAAACATACACACAAAAAAACTAAAAAAAAAAAATAGCAATCAGACTATAGCAATACTCATTGAAGAGGCAGTGGTTTCCCCC
>NW_007845077.1:0-690 GCF_000696425.1 Galeopterus variegatus
GGGCCCCACCCCCTTCTTCCTACTTATCATTTTGGATAATGATTTAATTTCTGAGGTTTATGTATGTGTGGAGTCTGTGTGTACATTGGGGGAAGGAGTCTGGCTTCTACCCAACCGAAAGGAAAGAATAATAAACCACAAACCAATTCATACACACAAAAAGACAGCTTGGAAAGCAATATTTATTCTGGTTTTGCTTTTGCTTTAAAAGGTAATACATATTCTAGGCAGCACAATTGGAAAACACAAATGAAAGTACAGTCACTCCCAACCCTAGGAGGAGCTAGACTTTACTAACAGTTTGTGTCTTCTCTTTGGGCTCCAGGATACTTGTGATGTTTGAGCTTTATCTACCCCTTGGGCTGGGGAAGAGCCTGCATATGTCACCATGTCCCCTCCCTCCCTCCCTCCCACCTGTAATGTAGAGAGGTCAGAGTCAAGGGCAAAACTCTGGGAGAGGTTAACCTGGAGGGGTGGCTGGAGCAGAGGACTTTGAAAGAAACCATCTACTTGTCCTCAGCTATTGTGGGAAAGTGTTTCCCAAAAAGTGAGTTGACCAGAGATTCCTTCTGGGCTTCATGCTACTGCCTGGACAGGCCTCCTTGACTCAGTAGAAAGGCCCCCAGGTGAAAGAGCATAATTCCCCTCTTTCTTTCTTGCCCTTTAAAATGTATGCATTCTGGGCCGGCC
>NW_007845078.1:0-690 GCF_000696425.1 Galeopterus variegatus
ATTAGTCCATCAGGGCCGGCCCGGTGGCGCACTGGATAGTGCGCCGCTTGGGAAGTGCGGCGGCGCTCCCGCCCGAGGGTTCGGATCCCACATACAGACCGGTTCCCGCTCACTGGCTGAGCGAGGAGCGGGAGCAACACCGAGGGTTGCGATCCCGTTGCCGGTCCCCGGTCCGGTACGGGGGCAACACTGAGGGTTGCGATCCGTTGCCGGACACGGAAAAAGACAAAAGACAAAAAAAATAAAAAATAAAAAATAAAATAAAATTAGTCCATCAAATTATGGTGAGAAACAAGATTTTTACATAGTCATAAAGTAGGTCTCTACGATGCTCGCTAAAGACAAAGTAGTAACTTTGCAGTGGAGAAATCAGACAGACCCCACCTTAACCAGGTAATTAAAGTTAACATTACATGTGATGAGACAGAGCTACGTCACATGTGCTTCCTGACAATAGATGATCTGAGAAGGACCCAACATCATTATGGTGGCATGAAAAATCTATGGAGAAATATGAGACAACCTAAATAATTGGCCAGTATTTCTCTTTTTCTTTTCTTTTTTTGGGGGGAGGGGAAGGGTGTTTTTCAAAAATGTCAAGGTTGTGGGGCCGGCCCGGTGGCGCACTGGATAGTGCGCCGCTTGGGAAGCGCGGCGGCGCTCCCGCCCGAGGGTTCGGATCCCACATGC
>NW_007845079.1:0-690 GCF_000696425.1 Galeopterus variegatus
GTTGCGATCCGTTGCCGGACACGGAAAAAA
Source organism: Galeopterus variegatus (assembly GCF_000696425.1). NCBI lineage: Eukaryota > Metazoa > Chordata > Mammalia > Dermoptera > Cynocephalidae > Galeopterus > Galeopterus variegatus. The sequence goes on from NW_007845079.1 coordinate 31, forward strand.
GACAAAAAGACAAAAAAAAAAAAAAAATACAGATTCCTGAACCCCTACCCCAGAGTTTCTGATTCAGTAGATGTGAAGGAGTTCAGAGAATCTGCAAGTTTCCAGGAGATGAATAACAAGTTTCCAGGAGATGCTGAAGCTTCTGGGCAAGGACTACACTGTGCAACCCACTGGTCTGTAGACTCACTACTCAAAGTGTGGTTCACAGACCAGCAGCATAGAAATAACCTGGGAGTTTTTAGATGCTCAGAATCTGGGACCCAACCTGGACGTATGGAATCAGGATCTGCATTTTAACAAGGCTCAGGTGCTTTATGCAGATCTAAACTGTGTTCTCCACTTGGGACTTATTAAATTGAGGTACTTATATGTCAGTAGTGTCCCATGGATGCACAAGGGGCAACTTAAACCAACTATTTGTACATTAAAATGAACATTAAGTATATTATGGGGTAGAATGCACGATTCGCAAAACTTTTCAAGTTAAAACAAGAAACTATAAAGAAATTTCTGGGTCAAGTAGGTAACCTCGGGCATGTGCAGTTATCACCGTTCTCTCTTATGTGTAATTACGTTGGAAGGTTGAGAAGGTGGACTTCTTTACCCATTTCTGAAAGCTAACATTTGGGCCTGATTCTATTAATCATAATGTGGCTTTAC
>NW_007845080.1:0-690 GCF_000696425.1 Galeopterus variegatus
ATGAATGAAAGATTTGTATATTTTTTACTGTTTATTGTATTCTTAGCAAGGATTATTTATAGGGCCAAGAAAATGAACATATTCTAGAAAACATTTAGGAGAAAATCTGTTTGTAATGGCACAGTAAAATCAGACACTTTTTTTATTTAATGGACAGAAATAAGGGAATTAACTTTTATAGTTACAGTGGCCAAAAAATGCCATTGTTTAGGGAAAGTATTTTTTTTTCCCAAAAATGTCTGGTGAATTTCTATTTCTAATTTGGAAGTAAATAATATTCATGGTCACAAATTGTGTGCTGAAGAACACAGCAGGATTATTTGGTTGCTCTCTGGTCAAAGAGCCTGAGCAGCTTGGAAAGCCGAGTCCTGTCTGACCCCCTGCCTCTGGGGCATGTTGTCTCCTCGGTGAACAGAAGCAGTCATGAAGTCCATTAGTTTTTCACTGGGACTTCTTTCATAAGTGCTCTCTGCCAGGTTTTGTGAAGAGCATTGTTTCCTTTGGCTTTGATCTTTTCTCAGTCACTCGGAAAAGCTCTGCCCCATTGACATGTGGAAACCCCGAAGGTGAGGTGGAATTCTGGGCCCTCCCCTTCTGTGGCACTGTTATCCCTAGACAGCTGGGTGGTTCATTCTTTCTTTCATTGTGGCAAAATATACAAAACATAAAATTTGCTATATTAACCATTTT
>NW_007845081.1:0-690 GCF_000696425.1 Galeopterus variegatus
TGCCACCTATTGTCACAATGGGTGCATGGGGAGGTGGGGCTGAGGTGTCTCCATCGGTTGGCAGTGGTGGTGGCTCTGCAAAGGTCTCTCAGAGGACAGGGATGTCAGTTGGGCCTGGAAGGGTGGGTACAGTTTCCCCAGGCAGAAACAAGGGGGAGACGTGTGTGGGGACGGGGGAGGGCTCTCATGGAGAAATGAGGGCAGGTCTGGGGGGCGTAGATGGGGTAAGAGTACAACAGAGGGGTGCTGAGTGTGGGGAAAGCCTGTCACGTGCCCAGGACCCTGAGGCCAGGTCCTTGGAGGAAATGCCCCTCCACCCAGTAGGAGACCCGGTTCTGCAGCTGCCTGGCTCTGCCAGACCAGTGTGGAAACTGCATCCGTCCATCGGGCTGCTGAGGCCACGGGGGAATGTGATGAGGCTGCTGAAATGGGGCCCAGGCCCAGCGGGGAGAGGGGGCCCCAGCCCTGGCAGGGGTGCGGTGCGGCTGCAGCTTCCCAGAAGCCAGGTCTGGTTCTGCCGACAGAGACTGGCGGACAGGGTTTGGATTGCAAAGCCAGGCCCAGAAGAGCTGGAGTGGGGCCCGCTGCTGGGGGCTGCCTGGGGAGAGGGTGCCAGGAGGGGGGAGTAGGCAAGTGGGGAGGGCAGCGGCTCCTCATCCCAACCAGGTGGACTTCCTTGAATCCCCCCCC
>NW_007845082.1:0-690 GCF_000696425.1 Galeopterus variegatus
AGAAGTGTGGTCCACGTCAGCAGTGGCACGACACATGACGTGGTGGTGTGAGGAGAGAGAGTGTGTGTGTGTGTGCATGTGTGTGTATGTAGTGCGCATACGGTATGAGGTGTGTGCGTGGTATGAGGTGTGTGCAGGAGTGTGTGTATGGTGTGAAGTGTGTGGTGTTGTGTGTGACTGTGTGTGAATGTGTGTGTGTGTGCAGTGTGTCTATGTGAATGCGTGCACGAGGTGCGTGTGTATGGTGTGTGTCTCTGTGTGTGTGTGCAGTGTCTATGTGAATGTGTGCATGAGGTGTGTGTGTGGTGTGTGTGTCTGTGCATGTGTGTGAGGTGTGAGTGTGTGGTGTGTCTATGTGAATGTGTTCATGAGGTGTGTGTGTGGTGTATCTATGTGTATGTGCGTGAGGTGTGTGTGTGTGGTGTGTCTATGTTAATGTGTGCATGAGGTGTGTGTGTGTGGTGTGTCTATGTGAATGTGTGCATGAGGTGTGTGTGTGGTGTGTGTGTCTGTGCATGTGTGTGAGGTGTGAGTGTGTGGTGTGTCTATGTGAATGTGTTCATGAGGTTTGTGTTTGGTGTATCTATGTGTATGTGTGTGAGGTGTGTGTGTGTGGTGTGTCTATGTGTATGTGTGCATGAGGTGTGTGTGTGTGGTGTGTCTATGTGAATGTGTGCATGAGGTGTGTGT
>NW_007845083.1:0-690 GCF_000696425.1 Galeopterus variegatus
TTTTTTTTTTTTTTTTCCTGCAGAAATAGAAAAATACATCCTAAAAGTCTTATGAAATCTCAAGGGACCCCCAAATAGCAAAAATAACCTTGAAAAAGAAGAACAAAGTTCTGATTTCAAACTTATTACAAAGCTACAGTAATCAAGATAGTATGGTACTGGCATATAAAGATGTAGACCAACAGAATAGAATAGAGAGCCCAAGGATAAACCCTCACATGTATGGTCAAATGATTTTTGACAAGAGTACCAAAACCATTCAATAGTGAAAGAGCAGTCTTTTCAACAAATGGCGCTGGCAAAACTGAATATCCATATGCAAAAGAATGAAGTTGAACTCTTACCTTATACCATATATAAAAATTAACTCAAAATGAATCAAATACCTAAACATAAGAGCTAAAACTATGAAATTATTACAGGAAAACACTGGGGGAAGCTTTATGACATGGGATTGGTGCTGATTTCTTGGATTTAACAGCAAAAGCACAGGAAACAGAAAAAATAGACAAATTGGACTTCAAAATTTTAAACTTTTGTGCCTCTAAAGACACTATGAGGAGAGAAAGAAATGACAACTCACAGAATGGAAGAAAACATTTGCAAATCAAATATCTGATAAGAGATCAATATCCAGAATATATTCATATAAAGAACTCCTATAATTAACAACAACAACAAAAAAAAAAA
>NW_007845084.1:0-690 GCF_000696425.1 Galeopterus variegatus
GTCTGGGGACCCAGCCTGGCATGTGAGGGGTATGGTGACCCAGTCTGTACAATGGGTTTGGAGGGTCTGAGCCCTAGCTCTGACAATGTAAATGGAAACTTAGTACAACTAAAATAATAGCTAAAATAATGAAACATTTTGGCTTTAGTTATGATTTGCCTTACTTTACAATCCTGAGTTTCAGATTCCTGAAATTACATAATTAGAAATTCAGTCTAAGAATTTTCTTCTGTTGGACTAGAAATGTCTCCAAAAGTAGGTTCTTACTCTTTTCATACACATCCATCATGCCTAAAGAGAAGTTTGATTCCTGTGGTTAGGTTACGTAGCTCCCTCTTATGTTTTCTCCTAAAAATGTAGCATTTTTACTTTTTGACTTTCTCAGAACACTGTGAACTCCTTAAGTGTAAGGACTGTCTTCATGATGTCAGCACCCAGTATGTCACCTGCTACATAGTAGGCACTTAGTGAGTATTCATTCATATCTGTCATTCACTGTTTAGTAAGAACTTAGATTTATCAACTCCTTCCTAAAAGTAGAATTTGCTAAAGGGAAACTTGGGGAGTAAACAGCAATGCTGTGTACCTTGAGGAGGGAGGCAGAAGGGTCACTAGAAAGAAAGATACAAAAAAGAAATGTTGGAGAGGGTGGGCAACCCAGTTCACTTTAAAATTTTGCCTCTAATCTGA
>NW_007845085.1:0-690 GCF_000696425.1 Galeopterus variegatus
TCACTTTATGAAAGATATTCATATTCAAATTCTCTTCTGTTCCTCTCTCTCTCTCACACACACTCCTTCCTTCCCTCTTTTCTTCCTTCCTCTCTTCCTTCCTTCTTCCCTTATCTCTTTTTCGTTTTGAACCAGAGACCCAGTAGACCCAGTTATAAAATAGCTCGGTATTATTAAATAATATGATCCTGCCCCAGGCCAACCAAATCACATCATCTCTACCCCTCCCCAACTACCCTAATAGAAGTAAAAAACATTCCACAATATTTGAGAATACATTATCAGCAGACAGTATCCCACAATGACTTTTATGTAACTAAATGATACAATTTTATATAATTAAATGGAAGTGTGAATACAGGTACTATGATTTTGCCAAAACACTTCATTTTTGAAAGGTATTATCTATTTTTGCATACTCCAGTGTAAGTTAGAGGACTATAAATGTAGGGAAGATGGTAAATAAATAAATAAATGCCACATCTCTAAAGAGATGATATACTCCTAAACTTACAAAAAAATAAAAAAGTACATTTACTACACACATATTAGAATTTCCTATTACCTGAAGGGAGTCATGGAACTCAGTTAAGACTGCCACCTATCACAAACTTGTTTGAAAAGTCAGTGTTACCCCAACCCTAGCTCCTGTAAGATTCCAAGAAAGTATCAACAGGACAATAAAGTTTC
>NW_007845086.1:0-690 GCF_000696425.1 Galeopterus variegatus
CATGAGTACTCAAAGTCCACTTACTACTGAATGCATATCACTTTCACACCATCATAGAGTCAAAAAATCATTAAGTCCAGCCATGGTAAGTCGGGGACTGTCTGTTTTTAATTGTGGGCATCAGAGGAAAGAGGTAGAGAAGAGTTTTGAAGCTCATCAACAGCAGGGATTATGTATTATGCCTCCCTTCTATCCCAGTACTTACACCAAGCATATTCTCTGACAAAGTCATTTTTTTTTTCATTTAACAATTGTTGAGTACCCAGTAGTTAAAAAAAAAAAAAAAGTTGTACTAGATCACTGAGTAGTCCAACAAGTGAAACTTAAAATTTTATGCTTGGAAATAGCTCTTTACTATCTATTTTTGCTTTTAATGAAAATATTTTTAAAAAATTATATACCTATCTAAAATGAAAGAGACTTAACATCACTCAATAGTCACTTAACCTTGGACAGGTAACATAACCTTTTAGTGACCCAATTTTCTCATATGTAAGACAGAGATAATAATGGTTATTAACTCATAAGGTTATAAGCATTAAAGTAGTTATTATATTTAAGAGTCATTTTCTGGTAAAGAGCACATATTTAACAACAACAATAAATTTTTTTTTGTTGCTATTTACAGATCGATTCAGATCTACTTAAAAGGTCATGGTAAACAGCCTCACTAATGTTCACATCCCAGTT
>NW_007845087.1:0-690 GCF_000696425.1 Galeopterus variegatus
GGATGAATATATTTGCATTGTATCAGGTTGAATCTAGAAAAATTATATATAAATGTTAAAGAAACAACATAAAGTATTAATGTATAAGGTATGTGTGTGTGTGTAAGCTTCTGATTCATGTTATTGCTCTATTTTATTATACTTAAGTGGAGTTTCCAGGGCAAACACAGATACACTGTCATAATGATAAATTATATAGTTTAATCCAGCTTCACTAATGATAACTTAGATAGTTTTTACAAATGTATTGCAAAAACAGCCCTTTCATGTTTGTTCCTAATTCCAGCACAGACACCTAATTATAGAACAATAGTAAAAAAAAAAAAATTGCTCAGGGAAGAGACTTTATGAGTAATCAGCCCAAAGCAGAAATCTCTTGCTGGGAACCATGTGGGCCAGAGAAGGTTTTTGTGAGATTTTTTTGTTTAGTTTTGGTTTGGTTTGGTTTTGTACTGCCTGGGTGACCTCTTTTTCTCATCTTTCGCTTTATCAGGAAATCAAAAGACAGCAAGATGCAAGCCAGACTCTTGTTCAAGATAAACCCTGTGCTCTCGTAACAGGTTACTGAATCTTTTGTGCAAGTTCCCCTGACCAAGTGACTTATATTTGGGAATTTATTCATGAGCCAGCAAACCTCTGGCTGATGTCACAGAACTCGAGAGCATTTGTGCTGTTTATGGCTTTATCTTT
>NW_007845088.1:0-690 GCF_000696425.1 Galeopterus variegatus
CGTGACAGAGGCTCCCGTGTAGTCTACTCCTCCCTTCAGACTCCTCCAGGATCCCTCCCCCTCCTCTACCTTCCCTCATCTTGACCCTTTCTCCTGATAGCCCGGGGAAGAGGCAGTCTCAGTAGCCTTTCTTCCCACCTATTGCCTGGGACCACCTTGAATCTACCCAGGTCTCTGGGGTGTATGCCACACAGAAACTGCAAGTATGCCAAGTGTTGCTAGGGCTAAGCAGAGAGGGTTAATGAGAGTTTTGTAACCCCTGGACTTCTCTGCACCTCATTGTTTTTGATGGTAGACGTGGGCCAGGCTCTTCTCTCTGGGGCTGTAAAGTTTATTGACCAACACCTTAGGAAGCAAAAAAGCTAAAAAGGCACAGTTTAGCAAGTAGATTTAAATGTGCACCTGTCAAGATGCTCACTTGCCAAATGATGTTCATGTTCCATAATTACACCACTTTACATCTAAATCTGGCATTAAATGCTCTGTGGGTTTGGTGTCTAAAGACTTAGAGAAAAGAACCACTGACATTTCTAAAATCATATTTTCTAAACCCCTTTGAAATTTTAAGTCCTTTGCTGAGGAAGTTTGCAGTAGTCCTACCAGAATCTGAGAAATACCTTTGGGGCACGTTGCACAGCACATTGGGCCCTCAGGAGCATTGTGTACAAGAAGATTTTGGAAATGGATTGC
>NW_007845089.1:0-690 GCF_000696425.1 Galeopterus variegatus
TGCAGTATCCAAGTTAAAGGGGGATGTTCCCTTTTATTCTATATTTTTAATGCATTTGTATATGCTTGGTATTATATCTTCTTTAAATATTTTATATAATTCACCAAAAAGGTATTAGGGTCTATAATTTTCTTTGTGGGAAGGTTTTTATTAGAAATTTAATTTCTTTAAGATATGTGGATATACACAGATTTTTCTATTTCTTCTTTTGTCAACTTTAAATTTTGTCTTTAAATTTGAGGTAATTTTTATATTTCTTCTAAGTCATTGAATTTATTGACATAAAGTTGCTTATAACTTTCCCTTAGTGCATCTTTAATTTTCTCAAGATGTTTAGTAAAGTTCTTTTTATCTGATATTGATATTTTTCTTTAAAAAAAGTTTCTCCATCAATTTAGAGGCTTGTCAAACTTATTTATCATTCCATAGAAACAGCTTTGAGTTTATTAATTCTGTTTCTTTTCTATTTTACTGATTTCTTACTATTTACTGATTTATTTACTATTTTCTACTTTTTACTTTGGGTTTAATTTTATCTTCTTTGCTTGGCTTTATAAGGTTAAAATTTAAAAAACAAATTTTAGAGATTTTTTTCTTTCTAATGTAAGCATTGGAGGGACTAATTTTCCTCTAAACACTGACTTAGCTGCATTCTATACATTTTAGCATGTTGTGGTTTTATTCTCTATT
>NW_007845090.1:0-690 GCF_000696425.1 Galeopterus variegatus
CTCCCTAAGTGAGACTCTGCTTCCTCTGGGAGGTACAGAGCTCAGGCTTGGCCACAGGGGCAGGTATGTGGGGAGCGGGGCTGGATGGAAGAGTTGATGCAGCAGCCCGGGTCCACAGAGGTATGTACATGGATGTGCCTCGAGGAGCCTGGAAGTACATCTCCTGGTGACTTCTCAAGCTTTCCAAACCCCTGTGATCCTATGAGCTAGGTAAGGGAGGTACCACAACCCCATCTTTTAGATAAAGAAATTGAGACACAGAAGTCAGAGAGTTCACTACAAAGTCCTACACTCTGAGATTGGGAGAGAATGACCATTTACTAATCATGCAAATACTGTTTGCACTGACTTCTTACAACAATTCCCTGAGCTCCTCTCCTTTTGATCCCTGAGAAGTCTGCTGTTCAGAGGGGTTGAGCCCTTTTTGAAGGTCCCTTGCTAGTATGGGGTAGAACAGGGAGTCACTCTTGAGTCTTCTTGAGTCCATACCTCCAAGCTGCTCTCCAAGTCTCTGTTGGCTTTTGCATTAATGAAAATAACTACCCTGTGAAGGGCATGTGTAGACTACTAAGTGCTTTTACCTTTACTATCCAGTTGCTCCTAGTTATTATTACTATTATTACTACAGGGCCTCAAGAGAAGGCTCACTGAGTTTAAGGAGGCTTCTCAGAGTCCTAAGGCAGGTAAGTG
>NW_007845091.1:0-690 GCF_000696425.1 Galeopterus variegatus
TTTTATAAATTGTGAATAATAATACTTTTCTCATGCATATTTTGAAGATTAAATGAAATTATGAATGTAAAATGCATCCTAATATGCAAAGTGCTATATAAATATAAAATGTTTTTCTTAAGTCCAGCAAGTTTCCAGCATCAGTGTTGGGATATACGACACTTCCTACATGCCATCTGCTGGAGACACAGGCCTATAACTTGAAAGTAAAATGTATATAAATTGATTTTAGCTATGAATTTCTATGTATTTACCAATGGTTATTGATTTAAAGTCCCAGGTCATGCTTTTGATAATTATGTATATCAGGCAGCTGTTTATTTGTATAAAGTAACTGTTGTTTCTTTTTTAAAGTTTTTTAAAACTTTTTATGAAGACTCTTATAAAATAATATCCTTTTGAATATGTATCTATCAGGGGTCTTCAAAGATTTGCATTTTTTTTTTTTGGCAGGTGTCTGCTATGGGAATCCAAATCCTTGACTTCAGTGTTATAACACCGCACTCTAACCAACCAAACCTTTTAAGTCCATTTTTCTACAAACTTTTGGAAGTACCCTCATTTACACATGTATAAGTAAATATAGATATTTTCTAATGTAAAGTTTAAAAATTAATTTAAAAGGCAAATCTTTAGTTTTTAGTGTGACTTATCTATTAAAAGTCCTGTTCTATGGGCCGGCCCGGTGGC
>NW_007845092.1:0-690 GCF_000696425.1 Galeopterus variegatus
GTTAATTCTGCTCCTTGAAGTACTCCGTGTTTACTGAGGAACATGACACTCTGCACAAATGATTACACTATAAAAGGCAACTGCTGTAATAGAGGTGTGTGTAAAATGTATGCCAGGACAGGACAATCACTTTTTTGAACAGATGAAGAATTTCTTCATGCTAGGGATATTGCGGGAGTGATCAGAAGATAAAGTGCTATGTTAATCACTCTATTATAGCATTTGTCACCTATAATAATCATTCTTTTTGTGTGTGTTTATCTATCTACTTGGCCATAATCTGAATTACTTGAAATAAGAGGCTGTGTTTATTGATCTTTATACCCCTAGCATATAACATTGTGTCTATTATTATTGAATAGGTGATTAGGGTATGTTTGTTAAATGAATGAAAGTTTTACTTCTGAAAATAGTGCTTCTATCCAGTAATTTTAAATTGGATCGAATCCAATAATAAATGCAGATTTTAATTTAAAAAGCTGCTCAACATATTTCTTTGCTAAGCAAACTTGAAGAAACAAATTTTGATGGATGACAACATTATTTTCCTAATTTTAAAGTTCTGTGACTTTGACTTTCATCTTTGATTTTGTAGATATCAGGATTCTCCCTAACTAGGATGCAATTAATCTTGTTTAGTATGATACACTTAATTAACTTGAAAAACTTCATAGAAAGTTTTTTTTTTTT
>NW_007845093.1:0-690 GCF_000696425.1 Galeopterus variegatus
TTTTTTTTGTGTAACCCAGAAATGACTTAAGAGGCTATTTCTGATTACTCTAAGTCTTCCTTGTTGTTCTCCATTACTAATATCTTGTTTATTTCTTTCCCAGTATTTTGCAATTTGCATGTTTGTTTGCTTTCTTAATGTCTCTATTTTCAGAAGACTGTATGCTTCATGAGGGCAGATACTTCACTTTATTCATCACTCTATATCCAACACACCTAGCACAGAGTCCTGAATTACAGGATCAATAACTATTTTGCTGAATGTGAAAATAGAGTTCCTCCAAGATATATTATGAGACTAATTGAGGTGATAATATCACGTACCTTTTATATGACATTGAAATAAATTGCTATACATATTTCAGATATTGCTCAGCAGTTTTACTTTAATTTTTATAAAATCCAGTATTGCACTTAATTTTGAATGCTAACTAAAAATACTATGCCATTTGAGTACCATGAAAAAGCAGTGCCTACATGCTATACGTGCTTTTCCTTTAATTATTCCGAATAGCTAAAGACAGATTTTGAAGCCATAATGATTTAACATTAGTGTGAGTTCCATATTTGAAAAAGGACATGGAAGTCATTTAACCTCTCTTTACCCAAGCTCTCCTGGACTGGTGCAAATTTGTTCAATTTCCACTCTTCCTAGAAAATTCTACACCCAGCTTTAGGAACCACTTACAAA
>NW_007845094.1:0-690 GCF_000696425.1 Galeopterus variegatus
CATAGTTATAGCTTTGTATAAATATCTATTTACTTCAATGGGAATAATAATTCAATGGGAATAATAATTCAATGGGAAAAATAAGAAACTAATAACAAGATCCCTAAAATGTTACCTATGAAATGACACAGCAGCAGTTCAACCTGTCCCCTTCACACACGGTTATTAAATTTCTGTAGATAGTCAAACCTCATAATTTGGTAGTTTCTTGTCTTCTTTTCTTCACTTTATTTTTCTTCTAGCTGATAAGCATCTGTCCAACATGCACCAGTTAATTGTCAAATGTTCATTTTAGTGTCCTATGTACATATGCAATGCTCTTTCTCAATGTAAGATTTGTTGCTGTTTATCAGAGGTGAAGTTCTTAGTGTTTATAAAAGAACCATAAAACAAAGAAATGTCACACCATGTGACATCACCAGAGAGGAATGAAGTGATACCACCAAATTTATTTTTATAACATCACATCTCTCCCCATTCAGAAAAGAAAAAGAAAAAAGAAAAAAGAAAAAATTCCTCTAAACTGTCTTTCTTGGCAAATCTTTCCCATACAGGTCATTTTTCTATCAAATTTCTCTCACTATAGTCTCAAAAATAGAGTAAACTCCTTCACTACAAAGACTGTCTTTCAATGTTTCTTATAATTTAGCAGGCAAATAAAACTTCTGAATATATATATAGTATATCCTG
>NW_007845095.1:0-690 GCF_000696425.1 Galeopterus variegatus
ACTAATAATGAGATAGGAGATGCTCAGTCCCCCTGGAATCAGGTTTCAGGCCACTCACCTGTGTCTCAAACCACTCCCCTAGGACTCAAGCTCTGCCTCTGAGTCCTAACCTACTATGGCCTTGTACCACCTATTTTCAGCACCAGCATGAGGAGATTGAGACCACAAGAGGGAGATTTATGTAATCTCTGTGGCCGAGCATGCTCAGTAAAAAGGAGTTTATCCCTTGAATGACCTCCCACTGAAGGTCACTTGAATATGTTTGAATATATTCAGTGCATGTGGTAGAATTTGACCAATGCGCATGTTCTAAGAGACCAACTGAGCATGTGGAAGCCTAGGTTACATAACTAGGAACCACCCCCTTAGTTGAATATTCATTAGACATCATGGATATATATTAGAGAGCAAAACTATAAAAGTTGAATCTTGGAAAAAGTTGGGGCTGCTGCTCACTGTCTTGGGGCCAGCCTGCACTTTGCCTGAGGTATGTATGTATTTCTTACTTTTTGTATCTAACCTGCCTTTAGCAGGCTGTGCTCACTCTCCAGCCAGCCCGGACTTTGTGAAGTCTGTATTTCTTTTTTTTTTTGTCTTTTTCCGTGTCCGGCAACGGGATCGCAACCCTTGGCGCTGCTCCCGCGCCTCGCTCAGCTAGTGAGCGGGAACCGGTCTGTATGTGGGATCCGA
>NW_007845096.1:0-690 GCF_000696425.1 Galeopterus variegatus
CCTTGGTAGCCTCTGGAATTCATTCCTTCCTTTCCTCCTCTTTTCACAACTCATCCTGCTGGTAGGCATCGTACTCTAGAACCCAGCAGTCTGTCCCACCCTGTGGTTCCTGTGCCCCTCAGCATTTACCATGCTTCTTTTCCTATGTACCTTTCACTTTGGTGCCTCATTTCCTGAGTTGGATATTTAGCTTCTTGAGGGCAGAGATCAGAACTTGCTTCCTTTCGTGTCTCTACCAGTTAGTACAGAGCTGAGGAGCTGTTTAGTGGAGTTCTCTGATGATGATGATGATGACAGTGAATCAGAGGATTCCTCCTAGTAAACTTGGTGGAGACTCTTCTCCCATGCACACCAGGACCCCAGCTAGAAATTACTGAGCACAGGATAAGAGGCAGGGCATGGATTAGGTTAGCACCAGAAAGCAGTGTTGTGACTTCTTAGTGAATAGAGGCATCTGTAAGGTATGCAACATTAGCTGGGTCTGCTAAATTGGGTGTTTGAAATCATTGGTGCCTCTTTTGGAATAGTTTGTTGTTGTCTTTCATACTTATTATCCATGCGATCCTCCAGTAAGCTTGCAGAGAAGTATTATCATTGCCATTTTTAAAGAAGAAAGAACAGAAGCTTTGAAGTATGCTTGACCAAGGCCAGAGAGCCCAGTGGTGTCAGAACCACATCTTGAGCCCTCAT
>NW_007845097.1:0-690 GCF_000696425.1 Galeopterus variegatus
GGCCAGGCACCTCGTCCCAGGCTGCAGGTGGCGGCACGTGTGGAGCGAGTGGATGCGGCCACCTTTTCCCTTGCACGCTGTTCAGACACAGGAGGGGAAGCCGCTGCCTGTTGCATCCGGAGCACAGGAGCTGAACTGCAGATTTCATGAGGCGGTGGGTGCGGGGAGGGGGCTGTGTGGGGAACAAATCAGGGAATAAAAAGGCCACAGCCCGTTAGTAAACTGCGACAACCACCAGTGGAGGGTGAGAACCTCAGCGGGACACAGAGGTGGAGGGAGGGGTGCCGAGGATGTAGTCGGGGAGGTGGTGCGGTGGCAGGACGGTGTGGGTGGCTGGGCTGTCCCGCAGGAGGTGCGACGCTGTGGCTCAGCACTCTAGAGCACGATGACTTGAGGCACAGTGCCACGACCACTCCCCATGTGGACACACGGATCTTGAGGGTCAAGAGACATGGGGAGGGCGTTTAGTTGGCAGCTGTCCTCACGGTGTAGCCTGGGCCGGCATCAGCAACGTCACCTGCAGACACAGTCCAGGTGCAAATTCTCAGCTGCCTCAGACCCACTGAATTCAACCCCCCGAGTGTGAGGCCTGGTGACCTGTCTTAACAAGCTCCCCAGGTGACTCCAGAGAAAGATAAGGTTTGAGAACGCTTTAATAAAGAAGCAGAGTTTCAGGAGATAGCGCTGTTT
>NW_007845098.1:0-690 GCF_000696425.1 Galeopterus variegatus
ACAGTGATGGCAGGAGTGTAAGAGATTGGAAACATGTGCTACCTCTTGAAGCTCAGTTTGGAACTGTTGCACTGTCGCTTTCTCCCACATTTCATTGGCCAAGGCAAGTCACATGACATGACTAAGCTCAACAACAATGGGACAAGGAAGTAGACTCCACCCACAGTGGGAAGCACTGCCAAGTCACATGGCAAAGAGCTGGGATGGTAATTCTGTCGAGGGAGGGTGTGGAGTTGGGAACACTAACCCAGTTAAACACAGCTGATAACCACTAATGCTAGGGAAAGCACTTGGCAACATGCCTGGCTAGAGTAGGTGCTCAATAAACATTGTGTATTTTCCTAGAGAGCAGACTCCTACAGCTTCCTCTGAGGCAGTTGTATGAGAACGATTATCCTTCCATGTCTGATTCCAGGGATGGGTTGCCTTTCCACCCTGGCATTGCCAGTCTCCAGAGAGAGAGGAACTTTCCATAACGTACCAAGTGCTTGGAGTTCCTAGAAAGAAAGATCCCAATTGGAGGCTACAAGAACTATGATTAGCTACTTAAATATCCATTTACCCATCCACCCACTCACAAAATGCTCTATTTATTTGCACACTCTGTAATACAGCAGTGAAGGAAGAATTCATTAACGCAAATTGTGAGAGTAGCTTTCAAAAAAAAGTTCATCTCTTTTATGCAGTGCA
>NW_007845099.1:0-690 GCF_000696425.1 Galeopterus variegatus
GCCAAAATACCTTTGACAACTTATAACTCCAAAAATCCCTTCAACTTTCACAATTCTCTGTCTTTGTCATCCAATCAAGTCAAGACCACAACCAGTGTCTCTCCTGTCCATAATGGTCACTAGTGTTCCTAAACTGGCCAGGAGTCTGCAGTCTAAAATGAAGTGAGTCTCATTTATACCTTTAGAGAGGAGAATATCCAATGTAACCCATTGTTATCAGGTTTCCCAATGAGGTCTAATTAGAGCCGATCAATATGTTAATATGTATGTTGCCAGGTGTGACCATGTAGAACTCCACTCTTCCCAAAATTCAGTGCAAGAAAAGAGAGACATTGGTATTATCCCACCTACAAGCACTTGTTGAGATGTGGCTCGACTAAAATCAGCCCTGGCTAGAAAAACTATATATATAAAGTGTATATATACACACATACACACACACACACACACACACACACATATACACACACACCTATATATATATACACATATAGTATAACAGCATATAGTTGGATATATATATATATATGTATATATATCCAGCCAGTTACACTGCTAACTCCTCTGCATTTTCACAGGGTAGTATTGTCCCCAGCGTACAAAGTTCAACTTACAATGATTCAACTTGCACAATGATGTGGAAGCGATTAGCATTCGGTAGACACTGTACTTCAGATTTTGAATCTTGAT
>NW_007845100.1:0-690 GCF_000696425.1 Galeopterus variegatus
CCCTATATGGGATCCGAACCCAGGGCCTTGGTGTTATCAGCACCGCACTCTCCCGAGTGAGCCACGGGCCGGCCCTGACTCCTCATTTTGACCTAGAAAATTATTTTAAACAACTAAAGTCAATTACGTTATTTGACAACTACTATATTAAAATCATGTCTTTCTCTAAAGTAATTGAGTTAATGTTGCTTTTGGTGTAAGAATAGACAAATCTAGAATAGAGAGTATAGAAATAGGCATGCATACACATACATACATATATATATATATATATATATATATTCAATTAATTTTAGAAAATTAATTTTAGAAAAGAAACCGAATCAACTTAATAGGGAGAAAAAAGAATTTTATCAAATATTGAACACATATTGTTCAAACAACTGAATATCCATATGTTAAAAAAAACAAAATAAAACCATAATGTCTATCTTATTTCATACATAGTCTGAAATGGGGCATAAACCTGAATGTAAAACCCCAAATCTTAAAGCTTTTAGGAAAAATTGGAACACAACTCCCCACAGGGTCTCTCCTATTCCTGAGTATCTTGTGAGTAGAGTAACTGACTACCTTTTGTTTCAGACTGCCAGTCTAAGGATGTTTGTGTAGTAATCAGTCTTAAAGATAGAGGTATTGTTTCCCTGGGGAACAACGGGTAAGTTGTATTATAGACTTGGAAGTCGAAGA
>NW_007845101.1:0-690 GCF_000696425.1 Galeopterus variegatus
TCCTCAAAGCTTGTAGGCTTCTCTCCACCCTGAATGACTGTCAGATGTTTTTATCTTCAGATCCAGAATCTCTTATTATCTCAAAATTCCATGCCAACTCTGACATATTAAACAGCTAAGAGTAAAGCTGCCCTGGCTTATGTGAAGCTGGGGTCCAGAAGGCTGCCCACTCTCGGCCACTGCCTCCCACCAGCAGCAGCTGACCAGAGACCTTCAGAGGAATCTGAGCATGCAGAACATTTGGAAGTCACTGCTCTGCACCAGGCTCTTCCAGTGGGGTGGATGCCTCACCTGGTCGTGCAGAGCCAGTCCCAGTACTGCCCAGCACCAGCCACCCCTCTGTGCAAGCACCTCAGAATTGCAGGATCCACCAGCAGGATCACAGAGTGTTGCCAACAGGGCCAGTCAGAACCCAGGATCACGTACCCAATTCTAAGCTCTACAGTTTAAAGAGGAAAGTTGGAAAAAGTCATAAAAGTAGCTGAAAGTTCAGAGGTTAAAAGGTGGCAACAGAGAAAAAAGGATTCGAGATTATTAAACCCAGGACTCAGATTTAGGGGTGTTCAGGCCCACAATGGGCATTAGATATAGGAAGTGATGACTCACAGTCCATTTTTAAATAGGTGCCGTTTCAAACTAGGGGGATTTAATTTGAACAGGGGACACTGCTAAATTCTTGAATAGCTAGAG
>NW_007845102.1:0-690 GCF_000696425.1 Galeopterus variegatus
AAAAAGTATGTGGAAAAATAGAATTAAAAGATAATATGAATCTTTCCATTAACTTTTCCAAGACCCCTCCTATATACATATATATATATATTTGTATATATGTATAAAAAGCGTAGGTACACATAACTGATACAAACTCAAATTTCATAAGCTGTGTTCTTAGGAACACTGTGGTTCCCTGGAGCTCATGTTCCATGAGTATGTCTGTAGTATGACCATGGAAAAAATGGGTTTGTTGCAAATACTTTTGGAAGGTCCTGGGTTAAACAAAGCTACACACATTTTCTTATGTCTTTAATATGTTACCACACTTTATGAGTATCTCCAAGGGGCATGTAGCATGAATTACCTCTGAAACAAATTTAACCATGGGACATTTTAAGACATGCAAATCTCAATCAAAGGACCTCGGGTTAGCCATCATTAACACAGAAAGTGATAATCTAGTTCCCCCCCCAACTTATAGATAAATATTTTAAGATACAAAAAGGCAATATAACCATTTTTTTATAGATGTTTATCTAGTCTTTATTAATTTTGTGTTATTTGTTTAGTTAATCAACATGCCTAAAAAACAACATATTTTAAGCCAAATATAAATGCATGCCTAGTTTTAGAGGTGTATGTGTGTGCATACATATGTACTCACAAGTGAAAAAGAATATTTATGATATTGCACACGATTATTCT
>NW_007845103.1:0-690 GCF_000696425.1 Galeopterus variegatus
TCAGGACCTCCAGGCACAGAGCCCGAGGTCTGCCCCATCTCCTGTACCCAGGACCAGGACGGGCCCCCGAGTGTGAGCCCTCCAGGGCTGGGGGACAACTACGTGGACTGGGTGCAGCCAGGTGTCTGCTTCTGCGGGGTGCCTCAAGGTCAGGGTAGAGCAGAGGAGCCAGGAGTCCAGGGCAGGTGTCTGGAGGAGAGCCTGGGGTCAGCCGGACAGGGAGGGGAGGTGCTCACAGCTGCGGGGGCCGGCCCTGGCTCAGGGACGGTGGCACTCTACTTGCTGCAGAATGCTTCCCTGAGAGTCTCCACAGGAAACACCCCGGCCCTGACCACTCCACCCGGTGCAGGCTTCACGTGTGGCCTGTGCGAGGTGATGAATCCCAGGATCTCCAGCGTTTGAGGAGAGACCAAGCAGGGGCCTGGTGGCCTCGCTCAGGCCGTGAGCAGTGCAGGCAGCTCGGGAGGCCGGAGGCTCGGCGACCGTCCTTCCCACCCTGCTCTTGGGATCGTCCTGAATTTCTTGGTGTTCGTGGTGTCAGATGTGGGAACCTCCAGACCCTTCGTCCACTGTCACTTTGCTTCATTAGCTCAGACCCTGGGAGAAGGCGCGAACGGCAGAGCCAGGGTCTCCAGAGCAAAGCTGTTCCCAGCCCCACCCTCAGTGCACCCACCCTGGTGCCCCACCACC